>NC_142939.1:28238374-28253374 GCF_046866305.1 Octopus bimaculoides
GCCCCGGACGAGATGCCGGTTCATTGCAGGAAATACTCATTTTTACCTGTTGAGTGGACTGGAGCAACGTGAAAAGAAGTGTTTTGCTCAAGAACACAACGATTATGTGAACATTGTTCGAAAATAATTATTCGGAAACAACTATTCGAAAAACATTTTTTCGAATGGAAAATTGTATGAATAAAAATTATTCAAAAGGACAATTGTACAAATTTTTTTATTTTATTTAAACAAAAATGATAAAATTAAAGATCAAGTACACAAATGGTATTTATTTCGAATAACTGTTTTTCGAATAATTGTTTTCGAATAATTGTTTTCGAACAATTGTTTCGAACAATTTTCATGATATGGAACACAACATGTTGCCCGATCCAGGAATCGAAACCACAATCTTACGATCATGAGTCCAACACCGTACTCACTAAGCTACGTGTAAAAAAAATTGTTAAAATACTTAGTGTATTGTAGAATTTATTAATCATAATTTATTCTCATAAATTATAATAAATTCTCATAAATTATAATAACAAAACCTTACATGGTCTCACCAAGGATTATATAGACCACCAATGGACCCCAGCCGAGAACCACTGTTGCAGATGGTTAGACTTGGTCGAGTTAATCTGTAATCAAAGATATCTCAGTCGTGACCATCCCGGAACCATGTGGCTGGCAATCTGTTTTTGTCTTGGTATATTGAGTGATTTATTCTTATAACCCTTTCGTTTTTCAAAGCAATTCCGTTCTCAATATTTGCTGCTCTCGCTCCAATTGTTATTAGTACTGTTTATGTTAAGGCAGTGAGCTGGCAAAAATGGTAGCTGGACGAAATACTTAGCAGTATTTCGCCCATCGCTTCGTTCTGAGTTCAAATTCCGCCGAGGTCGACTTTGCTTTTCATCCTTTCGGGGTGTCGATAAATTAAGTACCAGTTGCGTACTGGAGTCGCTGCAATCGACTGGCCCCTCTCCCCAAATTTCAGGCCTTGTACCTATAATGCATTCTTCTTCTTCTTGTACAAGCATAAGTACCGGTTGAACACTGGGGTCGATGTAATCGACTCATCTTTCAGCTCACCCAAGCTGCCCTTGTGACAAAAATTTGAGCTAATTATTTTTATTAAGACGGCGAGCTGGCAGAATCGTTAGCACGCCGGGCGAAATGCTTAAGGGTTTTTTGTCCGTCTTCACGTTCCCAGTTCAAATTCTGCGGTGGTCGACTTTGTCTTCCATCGTATCGGGGTCGATAAATTAAGTACCAGTAAGACACTAGGGTAACTGACTTGTACATCCCCCCAAAATATCAGGCTTTGTGGCTACAGCAGAAAGTGTTATTATTATTATTATTGAGGCGGCGAGCTGGCAGAATCGTTAGCACGCCGGGCGACATGCTTAACGGTATTTCAACCGTCGTTGCGATCCGAGTTCAAATTCCGCCGAAGTTGACTTTGTCAAGTACCAGTGAAACACTGGGATTGATGTAATCGACTATCCCCTTCCCCAAAATTTCAGACCTTGTGCCTATTATAGAAAGGATTATTATTATTATTATTATCATCATCGTCATTATTATTATTATTATTATTATCATCATCATCATCATTACTATATTGAGTGAGAGAGCAGCGTATGCCATCAAAGCAACGCTAGGGTCCAAATATACGAAGTCCAATATACTCACCATGACTATCCGGCTGATAAGGATGCACCAGACTGTGTGGCATGGTGATCTCATATCAAGATAAACAGCGCATGACGTTGCAGGTGGCGTCAGTTACAATTTACTACAGGTCGAATAGCATAGCCCATCATGCTGAAGATGTCCCTGAATAAGGGTTGTTTAAACACGACGAACGAAACACCCATGCTTCAAGAGATGAATTATTCAAACCCCAAGGAATTCCGCTCAACACATGCTTCCCCACTACTTCTGCTCGTGATCAGAGATATACGTATCGTTAACTATGAAGGGACATGTTCAACTGGTTAAGATCAAGCAACTGACATGCAAATCTGTGGTAATGAGCAGAATATTTGCTGCAGCCCATCTTTTACACCAAGACAAAATATGTAAATGTTAACAGTTCCAATCAGTAACGATCAGAAGCCATGCGAGCCACTAACTGATACTGCATTACGGCATTTATTATTATTATTATTATTATTATTATTATTATTATTATTATTATTATTATTATTATTATTATTATTATTATTATTATTATTATTATTATTATCATAGGTGTTACTCATAATATTGTTACTGTTGTTATTGTTGAATAACTTCGATCAGCTCTATCTAGTGTAGTCTTTATGACGTCGAGCTGAACCTGGATTACTCCAAGCAAGTCATGGGTCTTGCATTGAAATTATATCTTGTTTTGATCTGGAACCATGCTGCACTCCCTTGCATTGATTGGCTGTGTATGAGGAGCAACAATATAGAAATCAAAGAGTTTGTTGCATCAATTTAGCCGAAGTTGCTCTCGGTACAACTGTTATCGATGTTGAAGATATTATTTGCTTTACTATTTCTCTTTGATATTATTGATTCTGTCTTATTGTTAATGCTATGACTTGTCTTCATCGCTGCAGATATTCCTATGGTTGCTGTTGAAGGCATAAACAATTCTTTATATTTCGTCTTTTACTTGTTTCAGTCACCGGCCATGTTGGGGCACCACCTAGAAGGGTCTAGTCGAACAAATTGACTCTGGTACTTATTTTCAAGTTTGGTACCTATTTTATCGGTCTCATTTGCTGAGCCATTAAGTAACGAGGGCATAAACAAACCAGTACCGGTTGTCAAGCTGTGGTGAGAGACAAATACAAACGCAGAGAAACACACACAGACACACACACATATATACGATAAGCTTCATCACAGTTTCCGTCTAATTTGGTAGAATTCAGTCACAAGGCGTTAGTCGGACTGGAGTTACTTTAGAAAACACCTGTCCAAGGTGCCACGCAGGGGGAACTGAACTGAAACCACGTGGTTGCACTGCAGGCTTCTTAATCACTCAGCCATGCTGGTACTTTGTACAGAATTTAATCTCCTCCAATTATAGTTTCTGAAGAAGTCAAAACCGGAGGAGATATACAGATGTTTGAATCGATCCAACATATTACTAGTATGTCTTTGTCGACCACGGAAAGCTGAATGGCAAAGTGAATCCTATTAAGATTTGAAATCATAATGTAGGCGCAGGAGTGGCTGTGTGGTAAGTAGCTTGCTTACCAGCCACATGGTTCCGGGTTCAATCCCACTGCATGGCACTTTGGGCAAGTGTCTTCCACTGTTGCCTCGGGCCGACCAAAGCCTTGTGAGTGGATTTGGTAGACGGAAACTGAATGAAACCCGTCGTATATATATATATATATATATATATATATATATATATATATATATATATATGTTTGTGTGCCTGTGTTTGTCCTCCCAATATCGCTTGAGAACCGATCCTGGAGTGTTTACGTTGCCGTAATTTAGCGGTTCGGCAAAAGGGCGCGATAGAATAAGTACTAGGCTTACAAAGAATAAGTCCTGGGGTTGATTTGTTCGACTAAAAAAGGCGGTACTCCAGCATGGCCGCAGTCAAATGACCGAAACAAATAAAAGAGTAGGCTACACACACACACACACACACACACACACACACACACACACACACACACACACACACACACACACACACACACACTAAACTAATACGTACACCCTACACACTCTCATACACACGTTGTGGACTTCCAAACAGTTTCTGCTTCCCAAATCCCGCTAACGAATCCTTGGTTAAATTGAAGCTGTGGTAGAAAAAACTTGCTTAAGAAGCTACCCAATGAGACAGGGCTAAGAGTGATGTTGTTGCGAAGCAAATTACTTAACGACTCAGTCATGCTTGCACTCCCTTTCCCAATGTACAGTAATCAGATTGAAAAACTGTGTGACCATGTCAGAAATCAATATTTTCGCCCCTCAATTAGATTCTAGTTTATCTCTTAAAAGTGAAATACAGTCATATTATTAATTCTCTCCCTTGTCAATACATTTGACTGCCATCTTGTAGGGTTAGTAACATTATCAGGTCGAATGTTTCCTTTAGATTATTGTACTTTCCATTAGTCTGATTCGCTCCACTGACGATATGTAGTTAATGTAGATCTATTCTATTCCTCACTTGCCCCTCTCTTCGGTTACTGAATTTATCACTCAAATAATGATTACTAAACCATTTGACTCGAGGCTGTCTGTTGTTGCAAGTCATTGTTGATCGTCGTGATATCAATCTCTTGGCGCTCTTAACAAAATGCTAAAAAACCGATATAACCAGAGATAACAATCGAATAATTATGATACTGAATAGGATATCAATCAAGTTATTTTAAATGGACAACTACCAACGAGGAAGCCTCTATGCAGTCAGTCGACAAACTAGAAATAACGGCCAAATTTTCCATATATCAATCATTATAATCTTTTTAACACATCAGATAATGTAGTTGAAGATACACTGTTTTTGAATTATAGAAAAGAATGGTGAAGTTTGGAATACTTTTGGCTGCAAGTTTTCTCGATTAGTATTGGCCTACGGCTAAACAACAACCACATCAGCAACAACAATTAACAATAATGATGATAATGATAATAATAATAATAATAATAATAATAATAATATTCTCTTAGGAACGTCATTGTCTTCTTTCTGAAATGCTTTCTTAAGAACGTCTCGAAAAGCATTTCACATGTTTTGCTGCTTCGATTTGTTTCCTTTTGCTTCTTAATGATTCTAATATAATTTCTATGTCCACCCCCATACGCATTCAACCATGTACACGCGCATACATACATACATACATACATACATACATACATAATCATAAAAGTGCATCGCACCTCTGCAGAGCGTGTGGGAAGAGGGACGAAAGTGTGACTCACATTGTTAGTGCTTGTGAAAGTCTTGCGCAGAAAGAGTACAGGCGTTGACACGACAAAGTAGCCCAAAACCTCCACTGGCTACTATGCCGTAAGTATGGATATGAGGTTACGGGTGCTTGGTACCAACATACACCGGAAAAGGTAATGGACGAAAAGCGGAAGGCAAAAATTCTCTAGGACTTTGATTTCCAGACAAAATGTTAGAGCACCAAAGGCCGGATATAGTAACTTTTAGGAGGGACAAACAAGAGTGCCTAATAATTGACATGGCAGCGCCAGAAGATCATCGTATCATCATGAAAGAAAGAGAAAAGGTTGATAAATATGGAAACCTGACAATTGAGATCGTTAAGATGTAGCAGCTACGAGAGTCAAGCATAAAGGTTATCCCTATTGTCATCGGAGCATTGGGTTCAATACCACCAAATCTGAAAAAAACATATGGAAAGCTTAGAGATACCCTACAATCTAGATGCATTGCAAAAGTCGGCATTACTTGGAACTGCACGCATATTGCGTAAAGTACTCTGAGTTCCTTGTCGTGACTTGACAGATAGTGCAAACCTCCGGTAGACACAATATCTTCAATCAATAACCTCACGATATATATTATACTGTGCGACATCTATAACAACAACAACAACAACAACAACAACAACAACAATCATAATAAGAATAAGTAGAAGACTGCGTGGTGTTAGCTAGAGTAGATATAGACTCCTATGTAGGTAATAGTGAAGAAAGTTTATTAAGAGCCGCTTGAATCACAGCAAGACATAGGGAAACCAAAAGCCCAAACGAAGTTAAAAACCAGAAAAAAGAATAGAAATTATCTGACTGGCAGGAGAGGGCGCTGCATGGTAGAATCCCAGAGATGCAGCAAATAGTAGTAGTGAGACATTTAATTGACCGTTCTTTTAAATGCATGAGAATATTTCTGTCATTCAAGCTTTCTTCACTTCTTGCCACTTTTTCCACCCTCTATTATTGACTTTCTGTCCTTATTCCAAAGTTTCTATCACTGTAACTAACTGTCTGTCTGTCTGTCTATCTATCTATCTATCTATCTATCTATCTATCTATCTATCTATCTATCTATCTATCATATTTTCCATCTTTTACACTCTTACTTTTTCCATTCATGCCGGATTAGTGAAAGAAAACAAAAATAAATGTAAACTACAAGAGTAGGTTACAGTTCTATATTTAAGAGATGAGGAATTATGTACATTATTTACATTATTTACATTTGACGGATACTTGTCCTCATCTTGTTTGTTGTTAACACAGCGTTTTGGCTGATATACCCTCCAGCCTTCATCAGGTGTCTTGGGGAAATTTCGAACCTGGGTCCTCATTCCTAAGGTATTTTTCGATGTTGTTGTTGTTGTTGTTGTTATTATTATTATTATTATTATTATTATTATTATTATTATTATTTTTATTATTATTATTATTAAGGTCACTGCCTGGAATCGAACTCGGAATTTTGCGGGCATATGGTGTAGTGGTTAAGAGCGCGGGCTACTAACTCCAAGATTCCGAGTTCGATTACGGGCAGTGACCTGAATAATAATAATAATAATAATAATAATAATAATAATAATAATAATGATAATGACAACAACAACAACAACAACAACAACAACAACAACAACATCAGCAACAACAACAACATCGAAAAATACCTTAGGAATGATAACCTAGGTTCGAAATTTCCCCAAGACAACTGATGAAAGCTGGATAGTATATTAGCCGAAACGTTGTGTTAACAACAAACAAGATGAGGACAAATATCCGTCGAATGTAAATAATGTACAAGAGTAAGTGGCTGCATGAAAATACTCTCTATGGAAACATGGAAATTTTATATACATATATATATATATATATATATATATATATATATATATATATATATATAAATTTATAAATTTACATATATATATATATATGGGCGTATATATATATATATGCCCATATATATCTATATACATACATGTGGGTATATATATATATATATATATATATATATATATATATATATATATATATATATATATATATATATATATATATATATATATACATAACTTTTCACACACATATATGTGTCTCTCTATATATTGTATATACATTTATACACATGTATACAATCTATATATTGTATGTGTACCTATATTATATATACATGCACACATGTCTTTATAAGTATATTTACACACACATTGGAAATTATATGACTATATAGTTACGTACATTTGTTACTGTTACATTTGAAAGAAATGCAAATTAGTTTTTACGTGAAAATCTACATAAAAAGCAATTAAAATTCAGCATAATGAGAAGTAGGCTTTAATGATCAATTATTATCATAGATTTAATTTGGTTGTTTTTTCTTTATTTTCTTAGGAACGTCATTGTCTTCTTCCTGAAATGCTTGCTTAAGAACGTCTCGAAAAGCATTTCACATATGTTTTGCTGCTTCGATTTCTTTCCTTTTGCTTCTTAATGATTCTAATATAATTTCTATGTCCACCCCTATACACGTTCAACCATGTACACGCGCATACATACATACATACATACATACATACATACATACATACATACATACATACACACATACAAAAAAAAAATATATATAAGCAATGTTAATTCTCTAAATGAAGTATTAACAGTAACTACACGATAAAGTGTAGTATATTGCCACTTAAGTGTGGCTGACCCCTAGGGGTGGATGTTACTGTTGCTTTTAGCCCCAGGAGGACATCTCCTCCAGCTGGCTTATCGACACACTACTGTGTCCTGTTTGCCAAGGACAAACAGATTCTATAAATTGTTAAATATTCTATAAATTCTATAAATAACCACTCCCTACCTACCAAGAACATTTGCCAACTTCAACAAACACTGCTACTGCTGCTGCTGCTGAATTTTACCCAAACAATCAGTTGAGAAAACATCTCATGCAAATATGTCGTGGTTTACTACTACCATGAAGCCTAATTCAAAATAATAGCGGACGAAAATTCCTCTTCGAACAATGTCATACATATATGCCTGAAGAGATCGTCCTAATAATGCATAAATATGCAACAATATGCAATTAGCTCGATCGAAACACGTGTCGGACAATTATTATGAATAAACTAACTGGAAATAAACACAAAGCTTGAATGTTCAAATTCTTCATTCTCCTTATCCTCAATGTTGTACTTTACACTCTAAGTAGCTAAGAAATAAACTGTAACATCGGATACGAGGTAAAGGAATATTACCAAAAAAAACGCACCATCTGAAGGAACCAGCCCTGGCATTTTACTCAGAGAAATTCGGTATTTGCCTGGATATTATATCCCTCTTCTTACTATATATATATATATATATATATATATATATATATACATACATACAGGTTAGAGGTGTTTAAAGCCTCTAAGGGATAAATATACCCAAAGGCACTCCTGGTAATTACCTCAGTAGGTATATTCCTTGGTAAAAGGTATACCGCAGCAGGTAATTTAGTGGGTAAACCGTAGTTTAATTTATATAGACGAGAAGAAAATGGAGGAAAATAAAAAGAAGTGTGTCTTTTGCGCTATGGCTTCTTTTTGTTATTTTCCTCCATTCTTTTTATTATTTTCCTCCATTTTCTTCTCCCCCCCCCTCTCTCTCTCTCTCTCTATATATATATATATATATATATATTTCTATAGTTGAAATTTATAGAAAAACAAAAGATGAAGATTGATGTATAAACAACAAGCAAGTGTATTAGTTTGACGCTCGGGAAAAATGAAATAGTCTTTTTTGCATTTCGCGCCTAATCGTTTAAATAGTTGAAGAGAAGAAAGTAGGAGAAAGAAAAGAGTATTAATCATGATGAATTGAGCAGAAAGGTCGGTGAGACAAACGAGGTTTTGGGTGTTGTGATAGGTCTGTTGAGAGAGTAAAAAAACAACAACTTTAATATGTAAGTATAAACGTGTAAAAGAAATGAAAGGGAAAACAGAAGTGCTGACAGAGGGAGGGATGATGGAGAGAAATGAAAGAGCAATAGTTGTTATCTACGTTTGTTTATGAACTTGACAAATACAGTACAGTTAAATCGCTAAAATTAATTTTATATTTAAATTAGCCAATTCGATTTTTTTAGCAAACTGAAAATATGCTAAAGGTTGTTTTTCCAAATTAAATGTCAGAAAAGGTTGTTTTTCATAATTAAACATGTCAGATAAGTACTGTGAAACACTGCTGCAGTTATACAAGTTATAGTATTTAAGATTATTTATATTAAGAAAGATACGAGTTAATATTAGCTGCGAAAAGTAAAAGCTAAGGCAAAGTTAAGGGAATAGAGTTCAGTTAGTGTAAAGATTTATGTTCTGAAATATCCACATCTGTCAAATACCCATAACGGTCATATATTTCTGATATTCATTTAAAACATTTTACTCCATACAGCAAGTGCAAAGTGAATTAATAATCTCATGGGTCCCACAATTCTAAATGCAATTACTGAATACACATATATGAAGGATGTGTTCACATTCACTCGACTTTCCATTAAGTTTACCAGAAGTAGAGAATGGATCAAATGAAAATGATGGATATTTTTTCCATTCAGTTTTCAGGAACGTCAATATATAGTGTTTTTGACATATCATTATATCATAACTGTACATATACATCAAAATGTTTTATACACACACGCACACGCACACAATCAAACAAGAAAACACACGCACACACACATTTACATTCCACCACCAATACATATACACACACTTACAAAATGAAATATATACAACATAAACTATTCAACATTCCTTGAAAATGTTAAACAAGCAATTATACAGCGTTTTCTCTGTAGTATACATTCAGAATAGATATGTTTATATATTACTAACTAAAATACATTATTCACAGTTGGATTCTACATAAATATATATGGTATATATCAAGAGCAAATCCATTATACAGATATGAAAGAGTTTAGATCAATTTATACAAATATTTTTAGAGGTGAAAAAAAAATTATGCATTCAAATCAGAAGAAAATCATAATATGAGATTCATAGGCCTGAGTTTATATAAATGGTACAAACTTGGAGAAGTAAGTGAACACAGATTACTTAATCAGAATCAAATACTGTAATATTATCTTGAAGTGCTTCATTGTGCGCTTAATCCGGCTAACTAGAACCTACACTGGTGTTACGATGCATGTTGAAAAGGACTAAAATATCAAAGAATATCGTGCAATTCAAAATATACAGAGGGTATAAAAGTGGCATATTTTAGAGTCAAGATATCGGGGTCTCGTTAAGTTCCCGTGGAATATAAATACTCTAGTGTTATAATGATTTGGTACATTTATAGTGCATGTAAGATTATTTGCATGGATATAAATTCAGTTAGTAGTGCTTGAATGGTTTACAAGTTTTATGTAAATAACCAACTGCTCTCTCGGAGTATTTAGCAAAAACTATTTTAAAAGTTTCAGTATTAAAAAGGCCAAATAACACTCTGTTTCCGACTGCGGCTTTTATATGGGAAAGATTCACTAAGAATAATTGTAGAATATGTTGTTATTTTTAGACTTCAGATATACTTCGAGAGAGACGTGGATTTACTCCTTATAAGACTGTGTAATGAATCTTTATGTTGGTTGCATGAAATATTGAAGAATTTAGCAGTTAACCTGAAATACAACACAGTGAAAGTAGTAATAATCATAGAACGTTATTACATAATATATTTTGTCAAGTAGTTAGTGTTTAGGAGTCTGTTATTTGGAACGGTGTTGTTGTTTGAAGATTAGGAATTCTTAGTTTGATTTTACTTAACCAGATAAGAAGCTTTGAACTGAATAATGCGTGTCAAATCTGAGCATTATTTTCATTACAAATTTGATAATAACTATGCTCTGTTGGGAAATTTTTTGTTAGAGCTTTAAAGAAGATTTGAGCTATATATTTGTAACTATCATCAAGTTATGCTGAGTTTCGAACCAATAGATGTGTCTTTTTTCTCTTCGCACAATTGTTTTTGTATCATTTCACCGTAACAGATTTTATCCTTAAATCTAATTCTCAACAAATCTTCATTGTATTAATTAGAAGAAAGAAAAATGACCAAATGTCTTTATAAGCGGAGATATCAGAGAGTAATATATTCTTAAGTTCTTAGTAATGTTCATAGAGTGGTTTGATTTCTTATGTTTATAGCTGAGGATTTCATTAGGCTTGCGAAAAGAATTGTATAAGTAAAGTCAATAAGTTACATATAGGGAATTTGCTATTTTAAGTTTGCCATGCACAGTAATGTGTTGTATAAAGTTCCTTAAAATGGTGTAAATCTTTTCTAATTTTATCCAGTGGTTAGGGTTACATGTCTTTAGTATCAGAGGATTACGATTCTGATACAAGCTTCCTTTAATGTATGAGGAATGATTCTTGAACGTAGAACAAAGAAAAATTCAATAAGGTCGGTAACTTCAACTAAATCACAAGCATCCATTTTGACAAAAATGATGTTCCGGAGGATTTTTAAGCGCAGAGGGACTGACTGTAGTATTTTGATAGCAAAATAGAATGAGTGAGTTTTAGATAAGGTTTTATTTTAAGTTCATAACACATTAGATGCGATTAAAAGGTTTGAAGATCTCTTCCATAAATCTAATTTCATATTCCTTAAATTTAATAGCAAAAAATATTTTACAGATTTTATTGAAGAGAAGACGTTCAGTGGTGACGGAGGAAGTATAACTTTTTCTGTCAAATTTTAGGAATTTGAAGTTAGATTTATGGAAAAGAGCTTCGAACCACTTAATCGCATCTACTGTATCAGTCCAAAAGTTAAAGAGATATTTCACTAACTTGAATTAGAACCTTATCTAGAAGTCATTTGCCCATTCTGCCAGATTTTGTGCGGTTGTTAAGTTCAGTTGACAAGTTATTGCTAAATCTAGGACGATGATCATTGACTGTTTTATTCGGTTGTTTGGGCAAACGTGGTTCATTTCTATTGTGAATGTCGAGTTTAGAAATAATGCGGAGTCCTTTATCATTAATATCGTTTTGCTACTGTTATTGTATTTTTCTGAAGTTACTTGAAATGGTGTTTGTTGTGATACAATGGTATGATTCTGAATGCACATAATATAAATTTTATGTTTTATATTTCAAGGTCGATGTTTCTATTAAGACCGAAGAGATAATCTTTAAACGTGTATGGACTGGTAGTTAATGGTCGCTCTGTGAGAACATTTTCAGTTTAATTTCATTCAAATATATTGTTGCTCTCAGAATGTTCATGTTTATCGAAACAGTGTGCTTTCCACGCTATCTTTTAAAAAACAAACTTTCAGTTTTCTCTATTAAGCGTTTTATATATGTTTTCCTGAAAGGGCTGGTTGCATTCTTAGTATGTTCAGCTGTTATTTTCCATATAGGAATTGTTTGAAGGGGGATCAAAAATAAAAGCGGATATAGGATTAAGTATGCTTAAAGGATTAAGTTTCCCACATTCTAAAACGGATTCCGTATATCTAGAATATAGAGTTTAAAATTAAAAAAAAAAATCAATATATCTTTAGTATTATAACTTGTCTACACGAAATTGTGAATCGGGTGTGATGACTAAACAATTACAATTTAACATGTTAAATGAAAAAAAGTAGCATTGATCAGAGAACAGACTTCGAATTGAACGAAAATTGTTCTTTGCGTATCTACAGAACAGAAACTGCCAGTGTTTTCGGAATATTAAGAAAGCTACTTATGAATTCATATTAACCGTAGATATTAAGTTTCTCACATTTGGGTGATAAAAGTGATTATAATCCACGATCACTAGCGACCTTGCTGTCAAGAATATATATTAGGTCGTGGAAAAATGAGGCCCGTAATAGACTGGAATCCAATTAGTGGTCGTTTTGTTATCAGCATATAACGCCATATAAAAGTTTCTAAACAGTTACTATTATGAGTGAGTTAAAACTTTGGAAAATTTGTTTAAAATTCTAATCTCGCTTAAAATGTGCTATGAGTTATTCAACACAATGACTAAACAAAGGCAAGAAGAAAAAAAACAAAAAGAATCCCACCACTGCAAAAATGCAAAAACGAAAGGCGAGAAGTCACCGAATTGAAAAAGAAAGAAGGAAACAAGGCCAGTGGAAGAATAAGAATCAATATCAGGATAATGATTCTGAGGACAAAATGAAGACACTCAATACTATAAGCGGAACGAAAAGCAAGGAAAATATCTGATAACATGTCTATAGTTATACAATCAAATCAGAGAAGAGTAAGATAGTAAGATATACAATAAAACACAATTTAATAAGAATAGTGTAGGAGCATTTAATTTATACGTATATTAAGGAGATAATTCTATTTCTTGAGTTCGTTGCCCACACACTTATATTTTATGTCGTTAGATAGAGGAATGAGATTTAATATTCGGTGTTATGCTGTGAATTCTAAAATAGCAGATTATCAATCTGAAATAGAGAAGGTAAAAATAAATCAAAAGAAAATATCGAAAAGTAATCCTAGCTAAAGTGAGAATAGGAAGGAGAAGAAGAACGAAATGAGTAATTTGATCAAGATGAGCACAAAACTATAAATAAGATTTCCATATTGAAAATAAGCAGAAAAAGAAAGAAAAGAAAAAAACTATAAAATGGAAATGGCTGTTTTGAGATAGTCCTGTCTGCACTCATTACGTTGATAATATTAAATCAAAAATTCTTGACATATATCCAACATGCAAAAACTAAAAAAAAAAAAATGTTACGTATAGTTTGAAATTGAATTTTCTTTAAGGAAAATTAAATTTCAGATCACGTTAATCCATTAGGTTCATTAATCTATTAAACGTGTCTATCACATGAATAAATTTGAGATTTAGGCACTATGTACCATTTTTACTTGCTAGCGCGCGCACTCATACACACGCACGCACACACACACGCACGCACGCACACATCTATCTATCTATCTATCTATCTATCTATCTATCTATCTATCTATCTACGTCTCTCGCTCCCTATCTATCTATCTATCTATCTATCTATCTATCTATCTATCTATCTATCTATCTATCTATCTATAAGGCATATATCATTAAGCTGACTGTCATAAACTCAAGGAATAATGGACATGTTATCGATGAGTTCAATTAATGTTTGGAATTGAATATGAAATGAAACAGTTATACATAGGTGCCAGGAGTTAGTTGGTAGTCATAAATGTTTGTATTTTTAACTCAACCGTTGCCATTCGATCTCTCACCACAAATACCGTAGAATCTAAATAAATTCAAGCACATCTATCTTCATTGTTTATCACCTGTTTCCAGAGCCAGGTATCATTCCACAGAATATGACATACATACATACATACATGGCTGTTTATATTAATTTTTAGTAAACGCATTAACATTTCGCTAAATCATCCATAATTTTTTATGGTAAATACAAATATGTTGGCAGAGGGAATTAGTCCATCATGAGCCGTTCGAGCAGTCCTCACTGACAATACCTACAGTACAGGCGAAAGTAGATCTTGTCTGGGCATCCTCGAGTCGGTCATGGGGTAGTTACCTCCCCTGTCAGTAGGGGTGCGTACATTTGCGCCCCTCTTACAGCATTAAGAGTATTGTAAGTCTTATTTCTAGCAACCAGTTCCAAATCAATGGAAGCTCTGGCCTAAGTACAATGGATTGTCCGTTCTCTCTCGCACACACATGCGCGTGCGCACACAAACACACACACACACACGCACACACACGCTCTCTTTCTGTCCGTTCCCCTCCTCTCTCTCTCTCTCTCTGTCCCTGTCTCTCTCTCTCTCTCTCTCTCTCTCTCTCTCTCTCTCTCTCTCTCTATATATATATATATATATATATATATATATATATATATATATGTATATACATATATATAATATATATATATGTAATGGATCAGGATTCGCCATAGAAACCGGGAAACCGGGCCCATGAGCCTGGCTAGGCTTTGAAAGGGCGAAAAAGAAAAGAATATAT
>NC_142939.1:28258374-28265874 GCF_046866305.1 Octopus bimaculoides
AGCTTCTTACCACAGAGTTACGCCTGCGTATCCAAACATGTGATAATAAATGAATTAATGAATAGAGGTAATCTACATGGTGTTGCGGGAGAGGAGAGAAGAATCAACATTGGTAATAATTCGAATAAGCTGAACAAAGAAAAAGAAAAAGAAGACTGGTTGATAGGAATGAAAGTGAAGAGAAAAGAGGGGGTTGCATGTTAACATGTCTTTGAATGAATAGAGAACAACTGTTTTGTTTTTATTATCCTTATTTACTCGAAACAATGAACTCAAAATGTCGCTTCAATAAACGGATAAAAAGTTTAGCTATTTGAAAACTTGTAGACATTCATTATTTTTATGGAATTTTGACAAATGTATTTCATTGGTTCATAATTTCATTACGACTTAATAAAATGAAACACAAAATCGAACATGGAGTTTTGTTTTGAAACGAATTTTAAAAAGATTCGTGACTTTCTACAAGAAAAACAGATACTTTGAATGCATTCTTTCGGAAACTGTTGAAGATTATGTCAAAGCTTAATACAATGATAAAGTTCTTAAAGCATTGGCGATGCTATTAGCAAGGCGTTAATACCAAGCTTAACCTCTGGAAGTTCCATTCCTTTTTTTGTATATATTTTTGTCTTTGTTGCTGTAGTTTAGATCGAGTTCAGCCTTGCTTAAATCAGACTCACCGTATTCATTCCATTTTCTTCTCTCCGCAGTGTGTCGAAGACAACATTATCTAATCTGTTATATAAGAAAGCGAAGGCGACAAACAGGCAGAAACGTTAGCACGCCGAGCAAAATGCTTAGCAGGATTTCGTCCGTCTTCATGTTCTGAGCTCAAACTCCGCTTTCCGTCCTTTCGGAGTCGATAAAATAGGTACCTATTGAGCACTGGGTGGATGTAATCGATTTGCCCCTCCCCCGAAAATGCTGGCCTTGTGCCAAAATTTGAAGCCAGTATTATAAGACGGTAGGATGTGATTCAAGGGAGACTGTCTGATATTTCTAACAAGTGAAGTAACCGTATAAGACGTAGTTGTTCGTTCGTATACATTGTTCGTTTCCTTTTAGTTTTGCGCTCAATTTGATACAGGAAATGATAATTTTATTGACCTTTTAATATATATTCCACAATGTTAATATCTTTAAAATGGACTTTTCTTGTGGTCAATAGTCTCATTTTACTGGTCTGTAGACTGCCCTTCGTTTTAGCGTCATTGTTTTCCTCTGAGTTATTCCCTCTCCGACAAGTCTTTGCGGTGATATTGAACAGTTTACTTGAATATATAGGATGTCCCAAAAATGTATACACACACACCAAATGATTAGTGTTTATTAAAATGCATTTCATTTTCAAAATTTAATAGAATCTGCAGTCAGAATTAAATTTTTAAAGAACACCTATCTTTAAAATGATGACAGTTTTAGTCTAGGTACCGTTGATGATGCGAAGCAATGGAATCACAAACATCAAGAAACATTTCGTTCGGTATTTGTGCGTATTCTCGTTCAATGTCTGTCCTCAATTTGCTGATGTTGAATGTGAATATACCATAATGTAAATGATGGTTATTCTTAGGAACACATGAGCATAAGTACTTCATCAATGATATCTCATGGGTTTGTGTAAGGTCTTAAAATGGAGAACTGGGAGACCCTAAAAGTCAGAAAAGGGTAACAAAAGAAAAACTTAATGAGAGGAGAAACATTTTAGTCAAGAATGTCTGAAAATATAGTATGAAAGAAAAGAAGTTATATATCACTACGGATATTTACTAATTACTAGTGAATGGAAACTTTAAGAAAATTGAATAATTAGTAGATATAGAGGTTACTGATAATTCGGTCATTAAACTCAGGGCTGACAATAACTCAAATGACTGCCTGTACTGAAAGGTAAATGTTTTATTGATAACTATATCGTCACGGATGGCCAGTCACTTCCTGCTGTAGCGAGATAAATGGTATGTAAAATGAGCATGGAGATGTGCAGTAACGAAATAAATCAGGTCCAATAACAGTGAACCTTTCTGGAGGACGAGAATGATGTCAACAAAGACGGGAGGACAACATTGAGGAACTGGCTACTGATGGGCAAATACGTACGAGATCGACTGACAAGCCCATCGAAAATAGCAATAATAATTGTGTAATGTTAGAACCCTTACAAACATCCCCAGTTTGAACCCATTTTGCGATTATGTTCATACCCAGGATTAAGACACGTGATGATCATTGAGATGTTGTGTGGATGTGAATATTGGAAAATACTGGATGTAAATATTGGAAAAAAATTTATTTACTCAGGTTAATACTCTTATAAAAATTCATGATAGACGTATCTAAAAGTTACGTTATTCTTGTTCGAAACTATTTTTTGCGAGAGATTCTTCCATAAATCTATCATTTCTATAAGAAGTACTACTCATACTTTATTCCAGCTTTAATGACATTAATTAGAAGGAATAAATTACTCTTTCATTTGTTCTCTTTCACTGAAAAAAAAAAACAAGACAGTCGAGTCAAGATTCAACTTAGTATTAGAAACCTAGTGAAACGCTCGATGCACAATAACTTTGTGGTAAACAGCAGAAATATTTCGGCAGTGATACATACTTGATCATTGAGAGTGGTGTTCGGTTGGGGGGTGGGGAACAGCGTTGGTGCTGCTGGCGTGGCTACTGGATGCTTTGTATGAAATGGTATAATTTGTGAACAGAAATATCTTAGATAATGGATTTGGTCTTAAAGAAATTGCATTAAAATAACATCTGAGAGAGAGAGAGAGAGAGAGAGAGAGAGAGAGAGAGAGAGAGAGAGAGAGAGAGAGAGAGAGAGAGAGAGAGAGAGAGAGAGAGAGGATAGGGAGAAAGAGAGTGTGTGTTTGTGTGAATGTATCTATGTGTGTGTGTGTGAGTGTGTGCGTGTGTAAGAGACATGGAAAGAATGTGCGCGTGCTTTCGAGTGAGCGAGCGGGAGTGAGAGAGAGAGAGAGAGAGAGAGAGAGAGAGAGAGAAACAAAGAGAGAGATAAACAGATAAAGCAAGAGAAAGAGAGAGAGACATCATGAAAGAATTTATACAAAGAAATTCCTGAAATGAAGATACTTCATGTTTGATTGCTGGCTGCGACATTCAATTAAACGTTCGCCATAAACTGAAGTCTTGAAAACTTTCGCTAAAATTTAGAATCTTCAGTTTACTTTATTTAATGTTCAATTCTTGAAAGTATATCAATATCTTCTCAATTTAGCATAAGGTAATTGTTCTTCAACAACTGTATGATTTGATTGTATTTGAAACATAAAGCTAGTGAACGAACGTCTTCAATGAAGAACCACTTAAAGTTCTTTGTCTTTTATTGCTTAGATCTTTGATGAAACATACGACTTAAAGAAATTGTTTTAATCAAACCTCTACAAACTACTCCATTCTAAGTAGCAAGACAACCAAAGGGGACAGTTTGGCTTAAGGTTAGCAATTAAATCCAAGAAAAGAAAACCTGCTACAGAAAATCAAATAATAAATAGTCTCTGTTTTCATGGAGAAAACAAGCTTTGACATACCTAGGTAGTATAAAGAAGGAGAGTGTTATCAATACAAATATATGACAATTGATAAAACTATGTCAACTGCTCTGGACTCGAGAATATCCAGACCACCTAACTCACAATAACCAGAATGTTTAGCATAAGCGATAAAGTGTTTATATTTCTTGGACACGTGAAGGGCTTGGCTGGGTGGTTTGGGTATTCGGCTCACGATAGTTAAAATCGTGAGTTCGATTTCCGGTGAACCTTTCTGGAGGACGAGAATGATGTCGACAAAGACGGGAAGACAACATTGAGGAACTGGCTACTGATGGGCAAATACGTATGAGATCGACTGACAAGCCCATCGAAAACAGCAATAATAATTGTGTAATGTTAGAACCCTTACAAACATCCCCAGTTTGAACCCATTTTGCGATTATGTTCATACCCAGGATTAAGACACCTGATGAATATTGAAATGTTGTGTGGATGTGAATACTGAAAAATATTGGATGTAAATATTGGAAAAAAATTTGTTTACTCAGATTAATAATCTTGAGCAAGACATCTTATTTCACGTTGGTCCAGTCCACTCAACTGGCGAAAATAAGTAGTACCTGTATTTCAAATGGCCAGCCTTGTCGCATTCTGCGTCACGCTGAATCTCCTGGAGAACTACTTGTCTGTGGAATACTCAGCCACTTGCACATTAATTTCGCGAGCAGGCTTTTCCGTTGATCGGATCAACTGGAACCCTCAGGGTCGTAAGCGACGGAGTGGCAGTTATTTATTTTGGGAAAGAATCCTGTTACATTAGTAAGTCCAGGACCAGGAAAGAGCAAACATTCACAAAAAGCTACCTATGAGGAACACTTACGCATTGCTGGCTGTACAAAATCTACAACCTGTCTAGCTAAGGAACCATCAACTGTCTCCTGAACAAGAAATAAGCAAATGGTAGGAATGGCTTATATATACACACTCTTTAAACCAATAAGAAGCGTTACAAGTGAGGAAGATGCAAGAAATGGTCAACGGTTAGAATCTCAGGAAAGGCAAAGAATAAAAACAAATTTTCACTTCCTCGTCACTGGAATAATGTTTGCCTCTCAAATCCTCTTTCGTGGCGCCGAAGAGATGATGGTCTGAAGGGGCTAAATCTGGTGAGTGTGGAGGTAGTGAAGAAATAGTTCAAAGAACAGTCAATAGAATTTTACGGGGTAGGGATACATGCTCTCATTCGAAGGTGGAACATTGCTATTGAGAGAAACGGTGACTATGTTGAGAAGTGGGGATGTGATCCACAGAGGACCAGCTTCATTTTGATGTATGATACATGTTCCTGTGTTGGTAATTATACCTGACCTAAACAAAATGGCATTACTTTTTGACTCACCCTCGTATATATATATATATATATATATATATATATATATATATATATATATATATATATATATGCACACACACACACACACACACACATACACACACACACAATATATATATATATATATATATATATATATATATATATATATATATATATATATATATAATATTGTATATATTTTTACAGTAGTTGAAAAATTCCAGCGTCTGAGAATCAACGAATAAAAGAACATTTGGTCACTGTAACATGCTAATATATAATACTACAACGATTGATAATTAGCGAAGATAGATTGAGAGAAACAATCCCTTTATGTGAGATTTTCCAACACAACTGCGTGATGTCTTCACCTGTTATTAATACTTGAAGATAGAATAATTGAGAAGTCATCACAAAGAGAACATTGACGTAACCCCCCGTATATCTGGTAGCTTTTCTTTTAGTTAGATTTGCCCGCCTTTTTATATAATGCCGGTAAAAAGTTCTAGAACATTATATAAACCATTTGGCGGGAAGATTTCAGTTTACCAATCGACCTGATTGGCTGAACCACAATTATGTGAGCTAAATGCTTTTTATGGCAGACGTGTCTCGAAACCGGGAAATATGAATACAACGGCTGAAAAGACTGTCATCAAACTACACTTTTATTATGTGAATTCAATTCATATTTCAATTAATTTCTTTAGAAAAAAATCACACGCTTGTCAGACAATCCTATTATTATATGTACTTCAATAATTTGTGTGCTTAACGAAAATCAATTAAGATATAAAGAAAATGCCTTTCCAAGTGATCCATAGAATATATAAGTAATGTTTTTGTCATACAGAGTTAAGTGAGGTTTAGTTTAGTGAAATAATCCGTTTAAAATTGAAACAATTTTATGGGAAAAGTAAGATTAGATGTAAGTTTCCCTAGTGATTTCCGCAAGACATCCACGCAACAATTTCTCATTTCCTCAGAAAAAAGAAAATTAAACAAACAAACAAATATAAATAAATAAATGAAAAACAATCAGACTTTATTCTTGCGCAAGAAATCTTTCTAGATTATTCTCGAGATATTGAATTTGTCTACAATAATTACATGAGATTGTGAAGAAGAATGACAATTTGTATTTCGCTGAAAGGAAAATAAATATGTTATTGTTTCCCTAAAAAAAGCTTCGCAAAATGTTTCTACTCAACGTACAAATGATATCAATGCTATCTTTCATACTGTAAACATAGAAGAGAACAACTCCCTACACGAAAGACGCTCACATACATGCATATATATATATATATATATATATATATATATATATATATATATATATATATATTAGATACGTACATATATATCTGTATGTGTATGTATACATATATATATATATATATATATATATATATATATATATATATATATATATATATATATATATATATGTATGTGTATATATGTATATATATATATGTGTGTGTGTGTGTGTGTACTTCCATAAGCAATAAACATACATATATGTGTGTATGAAGTGGAGGTTATCATGGTGCATTACAATTAACAGTTTCACCGTTTGTCTACGACAAATGAACCTCGTAGTCGTAACATAATATTATTCGCTTCTATACTTTGCTTTATAATTGCGTTACATTTGTATTGTACATAAGCACACATGCATACATATATATACATGCATAAATGTATACATAAAACGCGCATATATATTTATATATATATATATATATATATATATATATATATATATATATATATATATATATATATATATATGTATATATATATATGCGCGTCTCTAAGTGTTTTTATGTATATATTTATGCCTGTATATATATGTATATATATATAGTAAAAATAAATATTTTTTATGATGAAAAAAGAACGAACTGAATAATGGACTCAATACACAACATGTGCACACGCATACAACGTATTACATAAGCGTACAGGCACATATATATATGTGTATGTGTATCTGTTGCTACATATGTATTTATAATACGCACACTTTGATGCACATACATGTACATATACATCTTTTACTGGTTTACTACATTTGACTCCGTGTAAGATGGACTACCACCTCCAGCCAATTTTTTATTCGACCATGTCGACATCAGTACTTATTTTAGCCTGTGACTTATTTTATCGATTCTTACTAACCGAAGCATTCAGTAAAGTTGTTATATAAATGGACGCAATCTCTCGATAATGTTACGGTTAATTAAAGCTGTCGGGTGCCTTATACTATGGCGAAAATCAATACAGTGCATGAACAAAGTGAAGGTAAGGAAAATTCGAAAATATTCTTTTCTACTCGAAGCATAAGGCCCGAAATTTCTGGGGAGGGGAGCCAGTCGATTAGGTCGACCCCCAGTACGCAACTAGTACTTAATTTATCGACACCGAAAGGATGAAAGGCAAAGTCAACCTCGGCGGCATTTGAACTTAGAACGTAAGGACAGGCGAAATACCGCTGAGCATTTCGCCCGGCGTGCTAACGTTTCTTATTTCTTTATTGCCCACAAGAGGCTAAGCATAGAAGGGACAAACAAGGACAGACAAAGGGATTAAG
>NC_142939.1:28270874-28308374 GCF_046866305.1 Octopus bimaculoides
CATGATCGTCCGAAAGATGTCGATTGAGAATACTTAACAGCAATTTCCGTCACCTCATCAGTTAAGCCAGCTCGTCTTCGGAACTTACCGCACTCGCTTCGCCATTAGTATTTATGTTTTTGTCATCCAAATAATTGAATGATTTAGCAATTCGTTAATGTGTATATATAAAATTAATATGAACAGTAGTTTGCAATGTTTCACTAAAAAGGAGAATTACAAATGTCACTAAATGCGACTGAGGGGTTAAAAGACACCACCTATATATAAATAATAAATGTTTCCTTCTCGAGCCATGCCAGGCTCATGAGGGCCGGTTTCCCGGTTTCAGTGGCGAACATATTCCCCACCTGGACGGGACGCCGGTGCGTCGCAGGATTACTCATTCTTTGCCAGCTGAGTGAACTGGAGCAACGTGAAATGAAGTGGTTTGATCAAGAGCACAACGCGTCACCCGGTCCAGGAATCGAAATCGCAATCTTACGGTCATGAGCCCAACACTCTAACCACTAAGCCACGTGCCTACACACACACACACACACACACACACACACACACACACACAAATACACACACGCATATATATGTGCGTAGGTATGTATATATGTATGATATAGACACATGTATGTGTATGTGCATGAGTATATGTTTGTTGTGTATGTATGAAAGAGAAATACACAGATGAATTATTCATGGCTTCCTTCCAATTATGCAATTGCTATTTCACGACACCATCTTCATTTAAAGACGGAAAGCATTTTCGGTCGTAAAATACAGATAATTCTCATATTTTCTGTTTATGTCTCCTCCAATACGAGCTACTGGCTTCATGTTTATATCAAAATATATATATATATATATATATATATATATATATATATATATATATATATATATATATATATATATATATATATATATATATATATATATATATATATGTGTGTGTGTGTGTGTGTAAGTGTGTGGGTGTATATATATATATATATACACACTCACATACATGCATACATATATATATATGTATATTTTTATGCGCGCGCGTGTGAGTGTGTGTGTGAGTGTGTTTTGTTTTTGTCTCTCACCACCAACTGATAACCGTGTTGGTATGTTTACTTCCCTGCAATCCACCGGTTCAGCAAAAAGAGATCGACTGAATAGATACCAGAATTAAAAGTAAAAAAAAAAGAAAAGAATACTGGTGTCGATGTGCCCGACTAAAATACATTAAGGTTGTGCCCCAGCATGGCCGCAGTCTAATAATTAAGAAAAGTAAACGCAGTAAGATATAACTTTATTTATTTCTATTTAATGTTACGTGTACCTTTGTACAGGTGGACATCCGTACATAAATCAACTAATTATTTCTATCCATATTATTTTCTTTCATCCCGCTGTCTTATCGCCATTTGTCAACCTACTATCGTACTTTGCCATCCCTTAATCTCGACTCTAGTCTAGTTCCTAAACTGCGTTTCACCAATTCTTAAAACCACATGACATTCCATATATTCACACCTCCTACCATTCTTCTAAACTATTTTATGCAGATGCACCGTTTCCTTATTCTCAAAACATGTCAATTTAATTTATTTATATAATAAATGATACAATTTAAATATTTCCTTACTATGTTATTAAGCTATAATTCAAATATTTTACGAAATATGATTTATGCACCTTCAAATAATTACACCTGTAATTCTACGTAATTATTCCCATTGCATTTGGTTTTAAATGACCACATATCGTACCGATAAAATTTTTTACGCCTCTCTCGTTGTAGCTAGCTGAAGATACCTTCACTAATCTGTTTGTCCAATTATTTCCTCAATTAATTTAATTTATGTTCAAATTTAAACTTACCCCACCCCACATCCATTTGGGTTTTTTCACACAAATGCAGATCGAAAAACGAAGTACAAGCTCTTACCTTGCCTTGGGTTGTAAAATGTAAACATTAAGAATTCAGCGTTTTAACTAATGGGTCGCTTTGCGACCATGTAGTTCCGGGATTGGTGACACTGCATGACACTTTGGGTAGGTGTCTTTTATTATAGCCTCAGACCAACCAATAGCTTATGAATGAATGTAGTGGATGAAAACTGTATGGAAACCCATGTGTTTATATGTTTTCGTGTCCCTGTTTGTCTTTCCTCCCCCACATAAAAATCGGTGTTGTGTTTAAGTCCTTGTAATCTTGCAGTTAAGCAAAAGACACCGATAGAAAAAGTACCAGACTCTTAAGAAAAAGTAACGGGGTTAATTTGTATATATACGCATACACTTATGTATCTATCCACCCCTCCATCCGCCCAAGCATACATACATGCATACACACTTGTTGTATGCATCTGAAAGGACATATATATGATAACTCATTATATTGAGAATGCAACGAGGTTATCAAGTGGTGAAATGTTTTGTCAGAGATAAAATCTCTTCATAGACGTGTGTTAAAAGACACAATATATATCGGAGTGAGATGAACATCGTCGTTGCAGCGATTCATGTGAATGTCAGACGTTCACCTTTGCTTTGATATGCTTATAAGAAACAGTGAATAAAATATACGCTGGTATTGCGAAAGCATGCTGGGCTTTAGAAAAACTAGATATGCACAACTGAAATAGTGTTAAATTCAAACCACCTTCTGTGTGGTCTATCGGTACATAGAATAGTAAAAATACAGAAAAGTACAAAATTCACTGATAATTCATAAGTTAATTACGAATCATCTATGAATTTTCTGCTTTCTTGCTTTTTCGCTATTCTAATAATGTTGGTCTGAAATAAATACATGCAAATTTATTCTACTTATGTTTATTGCCTTGTAATAATTCATTGGAACTTAATGATGTGTTCATATCTATCTATCTATCTATCTATCTATCTATCTATCTATCTATCTATCTATCTATCTATTTTATGTATAATATAATATATGTGTGTGTGTGTGTGTGTGTGTGTGTGTGCTTGCATCGTGTATTCTGAAATTTGAATAGTAAAAAAGATAATTATAAAATATCTAAATATATTTTACAAACCAAGTAATACTCGAATACCTTAATTTACTAACAACCGCTCCCCATGGGTCTTCTTGAATCTTTTCCACTGTTAATTTTTACAGATATGCATACATACTCGTAGAAACACGACGCGCGCTCGCGCGCGCACATACCGGTGTTCACATACAGACAAACACACACCCAGATAATACACATTTATAGACACACACACACATACATACGCACAAACATACCACACTCATATATATATCTAACTGTATACATACACACACATACACACACAATCTACATTAGCTCAATTTAGTCAAATTGAATTAGTATATCGGGTTTGTATTAAAAAACGAAGCTATTAGGATAAATGAATAGAAGTACCTAAACTTTAGGAGAAACAAGAAGGTACTATGTTTTCTATAGACAGGAAGGTACTATTTTCCAATAGGAGGAAGTAAAAGAAAAAATACACCACTGATAAGAAATTAGAATACCAATTATTACAACTACTATAGTAAGAATTACAATAAGGGAAAATAGAAGTTTCCAGGTATGTGAAGCGAGAAGTGAGTTAATAGATAGCGCCAGAGATCTTGTTAGTAGATCTTGTTTAGTACAATACATAGATTCAGATTAAGCTATGCCTGCTATTCTTTTGTAAGAGAGTCTAAATGTTCAAAGAATCTTGTGGTCGCAGTTGATAATTAGCTCATTTCGGTTATTTAAAAGTTGTGTGTCGGAAAGAAAACTTTCAGTTGCATCCTGGTTGCATAAACGACATGGCTTTTGTTCTCACATGAATGAAGTTGAATTTTCACTATGTTCCATTATAATGTGTGTGTTTAAATTTTTAAGCTGCCAGATGTATTTGACCAAAGAAGTTGAAGGGGCCAATTTGGGTTTTTTGAACCAGTGCATATGCATACGAAAGCGTTTCTTCAAATCGTTGGCTGTTGCTCATGCGTTCTCTAGAACCGGCACGCGTAATAATTTGACACCCGTATACAATGTATTTAGCAAGACAGTTCCCGTTTAATGGGAAATCGTAGGTATTTTTACAATTACAGGTTTTAGTATTGGGAGCTCCTATGGTAGTAATATTGAATACATTGGCATTTGATATCTGGTTGGAGTTTGCTGCAGAGATGCTCGTAGGAAATACTTAAAAATTATTGCTGTGTTAGCAACAAGTTAGAAATAGACTGCTTAACTGAGTTATGTTCTGTTGATGATCATGTAAAGACTGGAAACTTTCAGGGAACGTAGACGCCAGGGGTCAGGACCAATGGTATATAGTGACTGGTTATTCTGTATCGGAGTACCTATATGTTTAAATAGTTTATTTTTGTTTTGTCTAAACTTAGTCCCAGCCATACGTTCACATTCTATTATATGTACTGCCATTTAGTTTGTGTATAACTATTTATATCTGTGATTATTAGAAGACACTTAGATAGTATGAAATTAACTGCTTCAACACCAAACCAATCTTGAGAAAATGGATTTCACAAAATCAGAAAACACATAACTAATTCAGAAATAGAACAACGTGCATTTGAAGGCAGTGTGAAAATATGCATAACAATCCAGAGGTTTAGCTTGCTATAAGTGTACAGACACACAAGTGTAGACATGCAAACATATATAGCTGTACCAATACACCTTTCAAAATATACAGATCCATAATGCAGTGACATCTATGCATGCAGACATAAGTATGTACACAGATACGTATAATTACATGTGTACATACATGCATACATGTGTGGATTCAAGCACACATGCATGTCTTTATATATATATACGTTAGACACACATATCTATGCATATGTACTTATGCACACACACACACACACATATATATATGTATATATCTGTATATATTTATGTATATATATATATGTATATATATGTGTATATATACATACATACATATATATATATATATATATATATATATATATATATATATATATATATATATATATATATATATATATATATATATATATATATATATGTATATATATATATATATATATATACAAATACACATATACATATATACATACATGCATAGATACAGGCATATATACATACATATATGTATATATATATGTTTATCTATATATACACATACACATATATGTATGTATATATATATATGTACACACACACATATATATATGTATATATATATATATACATACATATATATATATATATATATATATATATATATATATATATATATATATATATATATATATATATATATATATATATATATATATATATATATGTATATATATATATATATATATATATATATATATATATATATATATATATATATATATATATATATATATATATATATATATGTACACACACACATATATATATGTATATATATATATATACATACATATATATATATATATATATATATATATATATATATATATATATATATATATATATATATATATATATATATATATATATGTATATATACACATATATAAATATGTATGTAAATCATTCGTACCCTATATTGCTCTGCAACAACCATACACCTGCTCATAAAAATCGATTTCTGGCACCATATTACAATATAATGAAATGAAGAATGAAGAAAGAAAAAGAAATGTGTATAAAATGAATATAAACTGAAAAATTAAAAAATGCGAAGGTACAGGATTTCACAGAAAAAAAAAAAAACCATGAAACTAACGGAAAAAAAAATGGCCAACCTGTTTTCGACAGCAGGCTCTTATTAAAATGAAAAATTCTAAAACTGATTTGTATTTATAAAGACATTAGCCAATCTAGCATATCCGCTCACTCACTTTTAACCCCTCCCTCTTTTTTCACCCGTGTGTGTGTGTGTGTGTGTGTGTGTGTGTGTGTGTGTGTGTGTGTGTGTGTGTGTGTGTGTGTGTGTGTGTGTGCGCGTGTACGTATCTATATACATGCATGTATATAAATATACGTATGTCCATATATGTATATTATATATATATATATATATATATATATATATATATATATATATATATATATATATATATATATATATATGTATACACACACATACACATATACATAATAACATTTGCTTATATATGCATAAGTTTATATGCACACTGAGCCACACACACACACACACATCCACACACAAACAGACAGAGAAAATTATTGCAATTCTTGCTTAAAGGGAATTTATTTTGGGAGTCTTTTGTATTGAATTTCATAAAGTTTTATTTGCCTTTAACATTTTTGATGAAAGCATTATCCTAAAATGGAGAAATCGAGTCGTGGAGTATTAGAATTCCACCCACCACCATCCAAAAACAAAACAAAAAAAAATGGCAAGAAAATGCAAATCTATTTTACTCTCGCACACATATTCCAATACATCCCTCCCCCACCCTACACGCATAAATATAATCAATAACTGATCGCTGTTGTGTTGGAACTATTTTATTTTACCAACAATTGTAGGTCGGTTCTCTACTTAATCCTATTTAGCGTTGAGCTGCATCGAAAGAGCAAACTCAAAATGGCTGAGTAGGCAAAAGTACAGGGCTACCTGTCCATATGTATATTTTTTAATCTGTTATTTTTTATTTGTTTCAGTCCAATGGCATTGTGGCCATGCTAGAGCACCGCCTTGAAGGATTTCAGTCGAACAAGATCGATGCCAGTACTTGCTTTTTGTTTTTTTATTGAATGGTTCTTATTCTATCGGTGTCTTTTGCCGAATCGTTAAGTTACTGGTACATAAACAAATCGACGCCGGTTTTCAAGCAGTGATGGAGACAAACACAGAGACAAAGAGACATGTGTGCATGTACACACACACACACACATATATATATATACACACACATACATACGCACGCATGTATATACACACCCATATATATATACACAAACATGTGTATACAAACATGTATATACACACACATGTATATACAAACATGTATATACACACACATGTATATATAAACACACAAAGTGAGTTAGGAGGGACATATTATCCAAGCGGATGCCATGTTGGCTGTTCGTTTGGTTCCAGATGCCGGCTAATCACAACGGTCAGTATCCAATGTCCGTGCCTACAACAAATTCTTAGCTACTGTTGAATTCTTCCGTTGTGTAATTCCGTGTGTCCTACTCAGGATTGTAGAGGTTCCTTAGAGTTTATAATAACATTAGTAATAATAAGGAGTATGGAGACTTGTACATCCACAATATTTATTTTATAGTTATACACAGCATATACAATGACCTACATATATTTCCCATGCAGCAATGCTGCATATTGTTGTAGATACAACCTTGCAATATTGTCAGAGCAATTTCATCAGGGTCAGTCCATTTGGTCTTCTTGTTCTGGTTAACGTAAGTTTTTGTTAGTTAGTATTCCATAGAAGGCAGGAGTGTTGCTGTTTATAGTTACAAAAACCTGACCTAGAACTCATATCTGTTGTTGACGGAGGTTGGGACTTGGTCTTAACATAGGTCATGGTTGGGGTTGTTGTTTTTATGTTCTGTGTATGTTTTCTTGTTGTTATGTGTTTTCACTATTATAAGCTATACATATCCAGAAGATGACAGTGGATACCAACAATCCAAATCCATCTATAAATGAAGAAATCCTAAAAGAATTGCAAGAGAGAAATGAAAACAGAAAAACTCGGTAAACTACACAAGCCTACACATGACAGTAACATCGAAGAGAAAGGAACAACAACCAACAAGTTTATTTTCAATATACAGCGATTATGTCATACCATGGAAAGATTTATGAGCAGTAAATCAGAATAAGACACTTCACACCAAATTAAAACCAAAATTGGACATATTTTGAAAAAAGAACCTAAGAACAAGTAAATTCACACTTTGGAAGATGGTGAAAAAATATGAACAAAGGTGGAATCTATGACAAATGGATAAATTCTACCCTACTGATCTGACCAAGTTTCAAATTAAACCCATTTACTAACGTTTTATAAAAGTCATTTAATGTAACAAATATAAAAATACTGATCCTGTCCGATTAAAAGAAAAGAAAGTAAAACAAATCTTTTAACATACTTCGTGCTGTGTCCACATACAGTTTTTACCCCCCTCCCCTGTGCTCTTTTACTCTTTTACTTGTTTCAGTCATTTGACTGCTACTGGGGTAAAAGCATGTGTTTTAGACTAAATCGAGGATGCTGATTCAGAATCCGCACTCAGAATTGTTCTAGCACGTCAGGATTTTGAATTATGCGCAAGATTATAACTATACTTTCGTCTAGATATAGGCTGTATTATAAAATTTGCTAAAATGAAAGTAGTCTTAATTCAAAATTAAAGAAATAACAACAATAAAACAAATGATGAGAAAGTTCATTATTTAGCTTAGCAATAGATGGCGCTGGCGTATTGTGTGCAATGCCAAATATGTCAGTTTGTTCTTGGTAACCTTCAGTGTCTTTTGCGCTGCCGTCACGTGTGGTATACGTACCTCTCGCTCGGCGGGATTACTGTTTTAACTGTTTTCATTGTGTTAAATCATGAATAGGAGAGGCTGTGTGAATCACCGAGACAACTTTTGTTATGTCTGTGGAAAATTTGCTCCGTGTGACCAGCGGAAGAACATTGCCACCAAATTAAAAACTGCCTATAAATATTATTTATGTAAAGTAGGGGACCAAGACAAGAGGTGGGCACCTCATATATGCTGCACCGTGTGTTACTCAGGGCTTATACAGTGGCATTGAACAGAAATTTATTATATTCAGTACTAATATACTATTATGAGAATTATTTACCGTGAACTTAACTATTTCTGATTCCAGTATAGTATTAATATATAATTATGCGCATAACTCAAAATCCTGACGTGTTACAGCAATTCTGAGTTCAGATTCGGAATCAGCGTTCTCGATTTAGTTTAGTACTGTATCACTTGTCTGGGTAGCAGACAATAGATTTTTTCGTTGCCCACCTGCAGTCAGACAAGTAAATATGCAGATAATCAGAAGATATTCAATACTGGGAATTTGCTCTCAGCGGAGTAAGTAAAATGCACAGCTTGGAATACACAATGGAACTGACATCTTGTGGAGGCGTCGAAGAAAGTTTAATTGGTCATATCTAAATACGTTACACAAAACAAAGCAACATATTGAGACGTGGCAAAGATGTAGTTCTTCGCTAATTATTTGCATCACAGACAGACAGATACACACACACACACACACACACACACACACACACACACACACACACACACACAGTGACACACATACACATATGCACACACGCACATATACACATAAACATACGTATGCACGTGTGTTTATTCATACTAGTATAAATATATATATATATGGATGTATATATATATTTACACACACGCGCACCCCCACGCGCACATATAGATACACATGCGGGCATTTGTATATGGGTATATATATATATATAAATGTATGCATGTATAGTTAAATGTATATCTATATACATATGCGAAAAACACAAAAATAACAGAAATAAAATTTGAGGCTAAGAGATAATGAATCAAAGAAATACTATGTGATGGAAGTTATGAGAAATGTTACGTTTCGTCCTAGTTCTCATTTTACTTGAATCCTGTCGTATGAACAGACGTGTTATTTAGTATCGTACATTTCTTCTTTCTTTTGCTTCTCAGTTATTTTTTCTATTCTCTTTTACTTCTCTTTGAGTATCACCTGAAACCTCAGATTCTACTGTGTTTCTTCTTTGGCGTATTGAATCGTTGTAACACTTCTTTGATTGTTATTTTTTTGCTTTATATCTCTATGCTTTTTAGGTACGTTTGTAAAATTTTCAGATTGTTTGTTTCCTCTTCACATCAGCTTTTACTCGTCTTGTTTATGTAATGTTTACCTATGGATATTCTTATATCTACAGAAATACTTGCCGCTACTCGCTTATTAACTATAACAGCTGTCATTGTCTCTCTCTGTATATACATACAAATATACATATATATATGTAAGTATATATGTATATAATATATATATATATATATATATATATATATATATATATATATATATATATATATATATATATATATATATATATATATATATATATATAGTTCGTTATGATATATGGGTTTTACCCGATGAATATGTTTGAGGTATATATATATATATATATATATATATATATATATATATGTATGTATAAAGTTTCACAAATACATACACGCGCATACAAACATGCACGCATATTAATCTTTGGTTTACAAGCAGGAGAAAAAGAGAAAAGGAGAAAAAGAGAAAAAGAGAAAAGGAGAAAAAGAATATCCAATATGGTGTATAGAGTACATACATTTTATTTTTGAAAGCAAAAGCACATTAATAATTATGTTGGAGCTCCAAGTTTGTAAATAACATTAACACTTGTCACGTTAATGAAGAATATCCTTTTCTCAACAGGTGGACAATTTTTCGTTTAACACAAATCCTCCATTAACGATCAAATTAGAAAAAAATGAATGTAAACATTGTATCGTACTTATTTTATTAACATCGTGTGTTGGAATGGCAAAATCTATGACGTAAACGTGCACAGCGTGAACGTCACCAAATGTCACAAAACACCTTTGTTAGACGCACCGATTGAGTAATACCCCACGGACACTCACGATGACACATATACACACAAACATACGTAACGCAAGCATGCATATATGTATATACATACATACATACATACATACATAAATACATACAATCATACATACATACATACATATATTATCCATGCTGGATCACTGCGTTAAACGGTTTTAGTCAAAGAAATCGACTCCAGAACTTCTTTGTAAGCCTAATACTTATTCTGTCGAACCATTAAATTACGGGGACATAATCACACCAGCATCGGTTGTCAAGCGATAGCGGGTGAGTGGGGGACAAACACAGACACGCTCACACAAATATATATACATACATACATACATATATATATATATATATATATATATATATATATATATATATATATATATATATATGAAAGAAGGTTTGAAAATGCACTTATTTAAAAAATATTTATTTACTTAACCGGTTTCACTTTTTTAGAAAAAAGATTATCAAAAGTCTTTGAGAATAATAAAAAATGTTAAAAAACAGTTTGAGTGTTAAAATGCATATATACATTCTTTGATGATAAAACATATTTAAAGTATAAAGCTTTGTATGAAATTTGTAGTGTTACATACTGATTATCACACATTCTCTGATAATAAGATGAAAATGTTAAAAACAGTGTATGAAAATACATATATGGAAAAATACATATACATATTCTTTGATAATCGAATAAAGTTGAGGAGGAACTGACCTGGCTTTTTTCTCTTGTTTATATTGAGGGAATGTTTTGCTGTCTTAAGAGACAATATGACTGGCTAGCTGGGGTGGGAGGAAAGAAGAGTTAAAAAGGATTTTTTTATTTTTGGTTGGTCTGTGAGCTAGTCTGTCATGGTTCACTGGTTTTTGGGACTGGTTTTGTACACATCTCTATGTGTGTGTACGTACACACTCACTCCCACACTCACACAAAACACTCCCACGCACACACACAGATGCACACATACATACACACACAAACGCACACATACATACGGTTGCTCTCTCTCTCTCACACACACACACCACAAGGACGATTAAAACAACACATACATACTCAGAAAAATAGATATACGCACACTCTCACGTACACACACCTAACATCCCCACCGACACAAAAAACACACAAACACACATACACACGCACTCACAAACGCACTCACGCACACACACGAATAAACACATATACACATACACACACATGCGCACACACAACACCCTAACAAATATTAATCACACACATACACACTCACACAAACGTGCACACACATACACACACCATCCTAGCATAGATAAAACACACACATACTCATATACACATGCCACACACGCACACATAAAGACATACGCATACATATGAACCATCACACACATACGGTTGCTTACACACACACACACACACACACACCACAAGGATATTTAAAACAACACACCCACTCAGACAGAGAGAGACACACACACACTCCCACACTCACACAAAACACTCCCACGCACACACACAGATGCACACATACATACACACACATACGCATACATACGTACACACCCTCACACATACATACGGTTGCTCTCACACACACACACCACAAGGACGATCAAAACAACACATACATACTCAGACAAAGAGATATACGCACACTCTCACGTACACACACCTAACATCCCCACCGACACAAAAAACACACAAACACACACTCATATACACATTCCACAATAAACTCTGGGACCAATAAAAACGGCACACACACACACACACACACACACACACACACGGACACAAACACACATATATACACACACATAGAGATGTGGACAAAACCAGTCCCAAAAACCAGTGAACCATGACACACTAGCTCACAGACCAACCAAAAATAAAAAAAAATCCTTTTTAACTCTTCTTTCCTCCTACCCCAGCTAGCCAGTCATACTGTCTCTTAAGACAGCAAAACATTCCCTTAATATACACAAGAGAAAAACGCCAGGTCAGTTCCTCCTCAACTTTATTCGATTATCAAAGAATATGTATATGTATTTTTCCATATATGTATTTTCATACACTGTTTTTAACATTTTCATCTTATTATCAGAGAATGTGTGATAATCAGTATGCAACACTACAAAGTTCATACAAAGCTTTATACTTTAAATATATTTTATCATCAAAGAATGTATATATGCATTTTAATACTCAAACTGTTTTTTAACATTTTTTATTATTCTCAAAGACTTTTGATAATCTTTTTCTAAAAAAGTGAAACCGGTTAAGTAAATAAATATTTTAAAAATAAGTGCATTTTCAAACCTTCTTTCATATATATTTCCACTCGTACGGTATTCTACAACTTTACTTTATTATATATATATATCTGAAAACTTTCTGTTCCAGTCTGTCGTCCCAGTCAACAAAAAGGGGAACAAGTCCTTTGCAGTGAAATACCTACCGATCTCGCTCACCTCTCATATCATCAAAGTATCTGAGAGGGTTGTGACATCACAGATAATTCACTTCCTTGAAAGCAACAAATTGCTGAACCCCAACTAACATGGGTTCTGTAATAGAGGGAACTGCTTAACTCAGCTCCTGATTCACCTTGACATTTTAAGAGCTTTGGGAGAGGGTTCGAATACTGATGTCATCTACCTTGATTTCATCAAGGCCTTTGACAGGATGGATCATAAGATCCTCTTGAAAAAACAATCCAGCATTGGGGTCTCTGGAAAGTTACTACAATGGATCAAATGTTTCCTGACAGGCAGAACCCAATACGTTGTAATTGAAGGAGTAAAATTAAGCCCAGCCAAAGTCAGAAGTGGTGTTCCACAAGGCACTGTGTTGGGCCCACTTCTTTTCATCATCTACATCAATGACATTACTGACATCGTCAAGCACAACAATATAAGAATCTTTGCAGATGATTCCAAGACCTAAAAGGTCATCAATGAAGTGGGTGACTGGGCATGCCTTCAGTCAGATCTTCTGGATGTCATCCAATGGGCGGAAAAGAATATATGCTGCTGAACGAGGACAAATCTGAGTTAATCCACTTCGGAGAAGTGGATACTCTGAAACTCCCATACACCCTTCTTTCAGGTGAAACTCTCATGGCATCCGACAGCATCAAAGACTTGAGAGTAATTGTGGACAACAACATAAACTGGGCCGCTCATATAAACAACAAAGTTGACATGGCCCGCAGAATGTGTTCCGGGATTCTCAGAACTTTCCAGTTGAGAGATATCCACACCATTATCCTTCTCTTCCCTACTTTTGCCCGACCCCACCTTGAATACCGTTGTCCACTGCTCTCCATACACGAAACAAGGTATCATGGAAATTAAAGCACCTCAAAAGTCAATTACAAAAAGGATAGATGGCATGAGATGCTTAGACTATTGGGGTCGACTAGAAAAGCTCAAGCTTTATTCCCTCCAACGCCGCTGTGAGCGCTACATCATCTGCATGATGTGGAAAATATTCCATCGGCATTGCTCAAATGATGTTGGCATCGCCTTTAAGATACACTCAAGACTTAAGACTCGTGTTATCCGCCCACAATATAAATCATACTCGCATCACATAACAATACGGCGCAATTATTTCACTTCAATTGGCCCCGCTCTCTTTAACATTACACCAAAACACATTAAAGAAATCACCATAAAGTTCAAGAAGTCTTTGGACAAATTCCTTCAAAAAATCCCGGATAAACCTCCTACACCCGGATATGTCTCCGTAAACAATAGCTCTCTCCTCTAGTGGGCCATGTTGTCCGATTCCTGATTTGGATGACTTCACCGGGGAGTGCTATTAAGTTAAACATGGCCTGGGCAAATACTAGCCGAAACCTATCAAAGTATCAAAGTAAAGCATATATATATATATATATATATATATATATATATATATATATATATAGCACAGACACATACATACACACACACACACGCACATGCACATACACACACACATATATATATATATACGACGGGATTCTTCCAGTTTCCGTTTACTAAATCCACTCACAAGGCTTTGGTCGGCCCAAAGTTATAGTAGAGGACACTTGCCCAAGGTGCCACACAGTGGGACTGAACCTGGAACCATGCGGTTGAGAAGCAAGATTCTTACCGCACAGCCACGCCTATGCATATATGTAAATGTATGCGTGAGTGTATATACACCCCACCCATATATATATATATATATATATACTTACACACACACACACACACACACACACACACATATATATATATATATATATATATATATATATATATATATATATATATATATATATATATATATAACGTGTGCGTGTGTGTGTGTGTGTGTGTGTGTGTGTGTGTGTGCGTGTGCGTGCGCGCGAGTGTGTGTATCTCGTATTTGTATGTATTCCTGAAAGCTCTCAACCTTCCGAAAAGATTCTGTTAATCATAATGCACGTAAAGGTTCTGCAGGATAAATTTATTCTGTTATCATATGCCCAAAATGTCGCGCAGTCAGAGGGGAGCATAAAAACCTTGTGATAACGAAGCAGCTTTATTAACCACGTGACCATGCCTGCGTCCATAAACAGTTGCTGACCAGCAAATGCATCGATAAACTAAAACTAAAGTAATTCGAGATAAAGATTAAACGGATGTCCGGTTGTCCCTGACATTTAAGTTATCTGGCCTGGATACAAATTTGTAGAGAAGATAGAGAAGGGGAAGAGATAGAGAGAGAGAGAGAGAGAGAGAGAGAGAGAGAGAGAGAGAGAGAGAGAGAGATAGAGAGAGATAGAGAGAGACAGACAGAGAGAGCGGGCGAGAGAGTGGGAGAGTGAGAGAGACAAGAAGAGGGAGAAAGAGAGGCCATATCAAGAAAAATTAGTATATATTAGTATATTGTGATTGTTATATAGGCGCCACAGTGTAGGCGATGTATTCGTTTATTTAAATGTATATCTGAATATATTAGTAATATTGCCTCTCTCCCTACTCCTCTCTTTTCTTCCACTTCCTTCCTTCGTTCATTTATTTCTTTCTTTCTCTTTCAGTGATTCTTTTTAATGGTCTCCTGTTTTCAATCTTTCGAATATTTATCATGGTATAAAATGTAAATATCAAGAGAAAAACTGTTCCCACACATGCTTACAGACGTGAATAGCTGAAGCTTCCTTATCCAACATAGGTACATGAATGTTCGTATGTATGTATGCTGTATGTATGTATGTATGTCATTATTCAGTTATTTTAAGATTTCTTGCCAATAGAGAAAGAGCCGGTTTCTAACCTAGATCCAAGGCTCCTTCATTGGAATTTCAGTATCAACTACAGGGTATTTTTGTTTGTATGTATGTATGTATGTATATGTGCAGATTTGTATGTTTTGCTTTATGTATGTATTCTCATGCATATAGTTGCATATCTAGACATGCTCATATATATTTAAATGATAAACGCCAGGAAAGTTTTACAAATTTTTACAGTTCCAGTGATTGACTGGATCTGTAGTCTTTGAATTAGCGTTCTCCTTTCTGGTTTTGAGAAGCCTAATTTCTCAAAGTTGGTATTCAGACAGTGTGTTACACATCTTAGGGCCCCAATAATTACAGGTATAAACCTGAACTTGTACTCTGGATTGAGTAACTGCAGATTTCTCAATAGTTCAGCATAGGTGTTCTCTTTTTCATTGATCTTCAGCTTTATGTTAAAACATCCACTGGGCAGCTGATTTCCGCAACTGTACACAGTTTCTCTTCTCTATCCCAAATTATTATAACAGGTCTGTTGTGCTTACATTTTACTGAGGTCTTCACTGGGACATTCCACCAGTTCTCCTTTTTTATTATGAGTGGCTATGGCTTCTACCATACTGAGGGTTCTTATTTCTTTGTCCTCGGGGTCATACTTCCGACGGATTTCGTTATAGAGTGTCCTAGCTAAAACATCATGTCTCCCTGGTAGATAATACTGTGATGACAATTTCGGACAATTGCTTATAATGTGGGTGATATCTTCGGTCTTAACTCCACAAAGTCTGCATTGGTTGTCACATTCTATTGTTTTTCCTGCATCTCTATCCCTTTCGTTTATCAGATGCTTGGTTGATATTTCCTGTTCCTGGATTGCAAACGCATACCCTTCAAAGTGGGAGGTAGTAATCCGGCTATTGGTTCATGACAGACTGTTTTGATGATCAATGTTACTATCATCTCGGAGCTTTCTACTAAGATATCCATGCATAGTCTTCTGCTCATATAGGCCCATCCTTTCATCTGATGGTACGTTGCGGTAGAGTCGTGCGACTTCTTTGGGCATGTATGTATGTATGTATGTATGTATGTATGTATGTATGTATGTCATTATTATGTTTTATTTCATGATTTCTTGCCAATAAAGAGCCGGTTTCTAACCTAGATCCAAGGCTCCTTCATTGGAATTTGAACATCAACAACAGGGTATTTTTGAATCTATGTAAGTGTACGTGAAAGTTTGTATGTTTTGTTGTATGTATGTCTTCTCATGCATATAGTTGCATATCTAGACATGCTTATATATACTTAAATGATAAAATTCTGGAAAGTTTTACTAATTTTTACAGTTCCAGTTATGAATTGGATCTATAGTCTTCGAATCAGGTTTTTTCTTTCTGGTTTTGTGAAGCCTAATTTCTCAAGATTGGTATTTAGGCAGTGTGTTACGTATCCCAGTGCTCCAATACTTACAGGTATAAACCTCAACTTGTAATCTTGAAAGAGTAACTGCAGATTTCTCAATAGTTCAGAGTAGGTATTCTCTTTTCCACTGATCTTCAGCTTTATGTTAGCATCCACGGGGCAGATGAGTTCCACAACTGTGCACAGCTTCTCTTCTCTATCCCAAATTATTATATCAGGTTTTTTGTGCTTACATTTTATTGCGGTTTCACAGGGACATTCCATCAGCACTCCTTTTTATTATGAGTGGCTATGACTTTCACCATACTGTGGGTTCTTATTTCTTTGTCCTTGGGGTTAATCCTTTCGATGTATGTATGTATGTATGTATGTATGTATGTATGTAAAGCTGGACTCATGAGTCATCTTCGTAGTCATAAAGCAAGACCGATGGTTGACTACCAGGCCGCTGGTGATGATGCTACACACCATACTAGTCATGTCTGTCGGGCATGTGGAAGGGAGTGTGATTCAGCAGGAGGACTTAAACGACACGCAAAGGTACATGGAGCCCAATTACAACAACAGCCAGCTATTGCCAGTAAAGGTTTTGGATGCCAACTCTGTGCAAGACATTGTAGATCTTTGGCTGGGCTAAACAGTCACATTCAATCACAGCACCGTTAAGTTAAGCTTCGTGCAATGGCCATACTCGATAACGAGGGGGCAGCCATCATGTATGTATGTATGTATGTATGTATGTATGTATGTATGTATGTATGTATGTACGTGCGTACAGGAATATGAGGTTAAGAAGCTTGTTTGCCACTACGTGGTTTCGAGATAGATATGTGATCTCACTGAAGAAAATATCTTCTAACATAAGCATTGGTTCGACCGAGGACTTGAGAAAGGAATTTTATTGGCGGAAACTGTGAAAGCTTCATTTGTGGTTACCACTCATGCAAGCATTTGAACAAGATGTCCAGTTCGTGGATACCCCGACCGTCCTTTCCGCCAATCTCGGAAGATCTGAAAAGGGACATGAATGCTGCTTTTCCTTCCCTGACTAAGCAAATAACATTATACAAGTGTGTGTTTGTGTGTGTGTGTGTGTGTGTGTGTGTGCGCGTGTAGACCCTGATATACGATCATTTGTGTATTCATAATGCCGTAATGATATCAATATCCAATTAAGGTGTGAATTCTTCACAGTCAGGTATGGTTTCCTGCATCTTGCCAACTTCGATCGTTATTTAACTATGATATGTTATTAGTTCACTTTTCCAAAATAAATGTGACAAATTTCGGCTACTTTTATGAACTTGACAATCAAAATGGCGTCTTACAGAAACAATAAGTAGCATCTTGCAACTGTAGCTAACTGAGACAAATGATGATAAAATAGAACAGAAAGATCTTATTATGTTATAAAATTTTCGAGAATACAGAAAATGGAAGAATTATAAGGGACAAAATGAGAAATTATCCCTAATTTCATCTTGAATCTTTTCAAATATGAACAAGTAATTCGATGGAAAGAACAATAGTTTTCTTATAAAGCTGTTATATAAAATCAATAGACGTGGATTATGTTGAAAGTAATGCAAAAGTGAGCACAACTCTTCTGCTTAAGTAACACAGGTCGTTAAACTTACGTTGATAGAGTAACTTTTTCTTTGTATAGAAATACTACTTACTAGTTTCTCGCGTTAATTCGCAGCACTTTCTTTTTCGGTCTCTGAGGCTGAAGAGAAGATAACCGTTCCGAAACGCACGCGTCCTACAGTCTGGGTAGGTGAGGCTGTGAGCTGACTCAGTGTATCTACACCCATTTGCCTATAGCGATAAATTGTCTCCATGACAAAATACAGTGAATGGCTTTCTTATGTGTTCGAGTATGTCTCAAGCATACTCGAGCTGGTAACAAGTTGGTACTTAGCATTGTCTTCATCACAAGCGATGCATTTTCGCTACTGTCCAAATTAACTCCCGAATCGTTTAGAAAATATTCAGGTGTGAATTGTTTTAGCTACTCCTTCAGAGCCACTTGCACCTTGTCTCTGTTATAAAACCATTGTCTACCCAATTGTCCTTCCAAATCTGGACTGTACAGTGGATGGGAGGAACATTGAGCAGCCTAATTTTGGATGGGGTCCAGTTTTCCAATTGTCAGGTTTGTTGTCAAAGATGTGTTGGTGATGCATCCTAACGCTGAATGTAGATCATTTTCAGGCTTTTGACTTGCTTCTTCCTCCGTCTAGTCTTCCGAAACTTGATCAGTGTCTCAGTGTACCACGAGATATTCACAGTACTACCACATTCCAGAAGGTCAACGGAAATGATAGCATTACCACACACCATGACCTTCGTACAGAATGTTGTGCCAAATCTGACCCTTCTTAGATTTGAAAATAATAATACCATAAATGTGATGCCATTCTATCATTGGAACTTCATTTTCAGATCATGAAGATACGATCCCCTGACAATATATCAGAAAAAACGTGACTTTCTTAATTTCGAATGCTTCCAGCAGATCAGAGCGAACTTCCAGCCTTTCTCTTTCAAGTTGGTGTCAACTAGCGAGGTACCCACTCTGCACACACTTCCACACTTTTCCATACCCCAAACCCTCCACCATCTTCTGTAAAGCATTGTGAACACAGTCCAATTGTGCATCAAACTCACAGACTTAAATATGACTCGTCTGTCTGCACGAATCAAATTGTCCATTCCCTGGCTTTTCATGTCAATGGTCGCAGCTGATGCTCTCCAATCGCATCGTTTATCTTCTATGCTGGTTTTCTATTTTCTTAAGCAACTTGATGCACATCTGTTCAATGCATGTTTAAGTGGTTTCATCACTGTAAACAACCCGTAGCCTTCTGTGGGTGTCAGATAGTCCACACACTTTCTTTGTCACAAATTCAATGACAGAAAGATACTTCAGTTTAGAACCAATTATTTTCATACAACGAAGAACATGAAGAAGAGTTTCTGTCGCCGAAAAATTACTCTACGAAAATGGGCAATTTGTACGACTCACGCTACTTGAAAGAATGAGTTATGTCCACTTTTGCATTACTTTTTGGTACACACGCCTCTACTTATTTCTAGTCTTCTTGAAATAGCAGGTGGAATGTGGATTTGTTTTTCATTTCTCCTTCCCCTTCTTTTCTTTTACCTTTTGTACCTTCCATTTTTCTATTAGTCTATCTAAATTTATATTTCTAAACAGAAAGAAAAGCACACACACGGATACGTACATACATAATTCATGTATATGATATATGTATGTATGTATATATATATATATGTACACATGGGGGAGAATGTACGAAAAAAAACAACGACACACGAGGACAGGTGGTGTAAACAACAAAAGGATGTATTAGTATGACGCTCGGGAATACGGAAAGTCTTTAACGTTTCGAGCTACGCTCTTCAACAGAAAGAATACGGAGAAAACAAGGAGAAAAACACGGAGAAAAAAAAATTGAATGGTGTTTGGTCAACGACATACGCACACACACACACACATACACACAATTATAGGTATGTATATATATATACGCACATCAAACACATACACTCACAAAACACATACATATATGTATATACATGCATACATATTTTTCCTTCTACATATCTGTGTGTTTGTGTGTATGTTAATATATCTGCTTGAGTGTGCGTGCTTGAGTGTGAACGAAGTTATATACTCGTTTCGGTATGTGTTTAGATATTGCTGTATACATACATACATACATACATACACACATACGTATGTATGTATCTGTCTGTCTGTCTGTCTGTCTGTCTGTCTATCTATCTATCTATCTATCTATCTATCTATCTATCTATCTATCTATCTATCTATCTAACTATATCTATATATACACGTACAAGGATATATAGTTATTGATACGTACTTATCTATATCAATGCATGTATGTATATAAGTATATATATATATATACACACAAAGGAAATGAGCATGTTTTTAGAGCTGTTTGTGATGAAAAACATTTGATCGAAACAATTGCCCAAAGTAAGTTTTATGTAAGTTAATTTAATGTCAGAGAAATATTGTAGATTCTTATAAGTTTGTTTTGTGAAGAAATAGACAGAGAAAAATCCCAGCAATGGCTGAGAAGCTCAGGACTCAAAGCAGAGACTGAAGGATTTTTAATTGCTGCACAAGACCAGAGCCTCCCCACCAGAAATTACCAAAAACACATAATGAAAAGAAATATAACAAGTAACTGTAGAATATGTGGAGATGGACAAGAAACAATAAATCATATTATCTCTGGCTGCCCAGTCCTGGCTAAGAAGGAATATATTCACAGACACGACAGAGCTGGGACCTATATACACTGGAAGCTATGCCAACACTATGAAATAACAACAGAAAAAGATGGTATAAACACACGCCAGAAAAGGTCACAGAAAACGAGAAAGCAACCATACTCTGGGATATGCCAATACACACAGATAGAGAAATTAAGGCAAATAGACCAGATATAGTTGTCAAAGATCACGAAGAAAAAAATGCTTTCTAATTGATGTATCAATACCAGCAGATGACAACGTTTCTCTAAAAGAAATGGAAAAACTTTCAAAATACAAAGACCTGGAAATAGAGATAACTCGAATGTGGAATCTAAAAACAGAAACAATTCCTATCATAGTAGGTGCCTTAGGTATAATAAAAAAAATATTCAGACAAATACATAACAAAAACACCAGGACTTACAAATATATATAACATACAGAAAAATGCACTACTGGGTACTGCACACATTCTACGCAAAACACTTTCAATACAGTAAACATAAGAGCACCACAGCAAACCACAGCACATACCCAAGGCGCACAGAGCTGCGCTCGGTAGTGAAGTGAAAGCACGTTATAAAAATAAAACTACTGAACAATAATAATAATAATAACAATAATAATAATAATAATAACAATAATAATAATAGTTTCAAATTTTGCTACGAGGGCAGCAGTTTTCGGGGATGGAATGAGTCGATTATATCGACACCAGTATTCAGCTGGTACTTATTTTATTGACCCTGAAAGGGCGAAAGGCAAAGTCGACCTCGGCGGAATTTGAACTCAGAACGGAGCGACGAGCGAAATACCGCTGAGCATTTCGTCCAGCGTGCTAACAATTCAGCCAGTTCACCGCGTTAACAACAACAACAACAACAATGCCTTGATGCAATACCAAGCGCTGGCTCTCATGGCTTCTGATCTTAACTGATTGAAAATGTTATCATGTCCATGTTTTGTCTTGATATAAATGATAGGCTGCAGCAAATATTTTGCTCAATGCCACAGATTTGCTTGTCAGTTGACCTTATCCAGTTGAGCATGTCCCTTAGTGGATGATCATATGTGCATCTCTGATCACGAGCAGAAGTAGTAGAGGAGCTTTGCAACCATGTGTTGAGAGGAAGTCTTTGGTGTATGAATAATTCACCTCTAGAAACATGGGTGTTTCGTTCAACGTCATTAAACAACGTTTATTCAGGGACCTTTTGAGCAGGATGGGCTACTCAATCTGAAGAAAATTCTAACTGGGCCCCACCTGCAAGGTCATGCGGTGTTTATCTTGATATGAGATTACCATGTCACGCACATATGGTTGTGATGCATGTGCCAGACGAGTAGTCATGATGGGTATATTGGACTGCGTATATTTTACCCCAGTGTTACTTTGATGGCATGCACTGCTTCTCTCTCTAGATGATGATGATGATGATGATGATGATGATGATGATGATAATAATAATAATAATAATAATAATAATAATAATAATAATAATAATAGTAATGTAAAGAGGGAGAGAGAGTGATTGATGATGTGTACATTGAGAATTTGAATGAAAACGAAGAAGCGGAAGAAACAAAAACTGATTCTCAAAAGATTATTGAGAACCTGGATTCAATAAAACTCCAATAAATCTTTGGAATATAGAAAAAAAGTCGTGTAGCAAGTGAAACAGCAAATGTAAGCCATGTAATGAAGTATATAAAAATTAATGGTATCACCGACTTTAGAAAGTTAATTACCGCTGCAGGTTTTCTGGTTGGTGAACGATTAAGTATCAAACAAACAGAAAGGAAGAAATGGAAGGAACCCTGGTGGAAGAGAAGATTCGAAGGTGACATAACTCAGCTCAGAAAATATCTAGATAAAATGGATGCATGGCATAGAGGAAAATTGGAAAAGCCAAATTAGGGGAGAAACGATGCATGGAAACGTGACATTAAATAAAGTTGCGAGATTTGAGTGGAGGGATTGAAGAAGTGAAACGGCGAATCAAGGCAAAATTAAATCGGATTAGGAGCTTTACAAGTAGACAACCCCCCCCCCCCCCCACAAAAACACGAAAACACACAAATAGAACAGACTGTTCTCTACGAACCAGATGTTCTTTAGAAGATTGTTAAGGGAAAAAATGCAAATGCTATGCTGAAAGCTGAAGAATCCGCACAATTTTGGTCAAATATATGGGGCGATTGCAAAAGGTCAATATGGGGCGATTGCAAAAGGATGAAGAAATGAAGTTGAGGATAAGTTATCTAATGTACTAAAACAGAGATGAGAAATAGTTTCATAGGAAGACGTCTCAGTACATGTTAGAAAAATGCTGAACTGGAAAACTCCTGAACCGAATGGTTTCTGGTTGAAAAGATTTAAAAGTGTTCATTCAAGACTAGGGAGGCACCTAAATGATTGTGTAGTACAGGGGAAAGTTCCAAGTCTGATGGTTGAATGGAAGATAACTTTGATAAAATGAAGGATCCCTTAGTTGGAAAGTACAGGGCGATTGCGAGCTCGAATTTGTTATGGAAGATGTTGACAGGCATCTTTGCTGCAAAAGTGTATGATCACTTGCTTCAGAATGAGATACTACCTATCAAGCAGAAAGGATATAGAAAAATCTTTTTGGGAACCAAGGGCCATTTTGTTAAGGACAAGGCAATCATGAATGATTGCAAAAGACGGCAAAAGAATCTCTGCATGATTTGGATAGACTTGAAGAAAGCCCTTGAAATGGTTTCACATACGTGGGTACAGAAATGCTTTAAAATTATGGAGTAGAAGATTGTATTATTAAAGAAATCGAGTCTAGCATGCTTCTGTGGAAGACAAACTTGTGTGCAAGAAACACACATCTAGGAGTGGTCAACATGAGAAGAAAAATATTCGGAGATTGTCACCATTGCCGTTTGTGATCACCATTATCGATGATTTTACGGTAGACAGTTATTGGCTATCAAACTGAAAACAGATCAATCATCCTCAGATCAATCATTTACTTTCCATGGATGATTTGGCAAGAATGAATCACAGTTTAATTCACTGATCAGAACTGTTCATTAGTGCCGTAATGACATTGGGACGGAGTTTGGTACTGCAAAGTGTGTCACACTGACCATGAAGAGAGGTAGGCGTGTATATAGTAGAGGATTTGAATTGCCTGATGGAGAGTCAATTGGTGAACTCCGAGGGTTGTAGGTATAAATATCTGGGCATTTTGGAGATGGAAAAAGTTCTGAAGAAGGAAGGAAATGTGAAGTAAATCTATGTAAATAGGTTAAGACAGTGAGGATGTTTATAGACACATTTTACACAGAGTACCGTATATCTTTGTAGCAATTCTCTCGTCACTACTACAGTAAGTACCGTGAAGCCTATGTTTCAATGATGAAGAGATTTAATAACAGTGAAACATTTTCAGATTTCTCTACCCTATGAGTAGAAAACGGTTAAAATAATTTTAGTCATTTCAGAAATGTCTTTACTTCACTAAATTGATATTTCTAATTAGATTTCTGGTGTTTATCATATCAAATATGTTAACACTGATCCAACTATTAATAAAATCAATGTGAGCTCTCTATTTCACCCGTCCAACTGATAAGGTGGATAAGAATTTAGTTTATGTGTTTTGATGAAATATTTAATTTAGATTTATATATGCCAAGTTGTTTTAAAGGTAGTTACTGATATTTTATATATAAACAAACTTACGGAACTGACGCACACGTACATATATACGTGTACAGATACATGACTTGCAAACATAACTGTATTACGAGTTCAGCAATGTTTCGTCAAGTTTCTCTAGTTTACAGATATCTTAATTTCATCGTGTTATTCTATATATACATACGTAAACACACACACACACACACACATACACACACACACACATACAAACACACACAAGTACGCACGCACAAACACATACGCACATACATACATACATACGCACATACATACATACATACATACATACATACATACATACGTACACACATACATAGCTTTTACTTGTTTCAGTCATTAGACTGCGGTCATACTGGGATACAACCTTGAAGAATATTTAATCGAATGAATAGACCCCATTACTTATTTCTTTTAAAACTCTTTCACTCCGAGATGAAAGCGCTAATAAAGTATTCTCCGAAATTCCGACTACCACCTTTTTCTTAATGTGTATATATATATATATATATATATATATATATATATATATATATATATATATATGTTTATTTCGTAATGTTCCTTTCTGTTCAAGAGCGTAGGCTCGAAACGTAAAAGACTTTCTCACCTTCTCTAGTGTTAAATTAATATACTGTTTGTTGTTTATACACCTGTCTTCGTCTTTTGTTTTTCTGTAAATTTCAACTATATATTCATATTTATATTAAGAAACAACACGTTGTAATCAGGAAACTATATTTCACGTTGACAACACACTTTAACGATACAGTAAAGACATCAGAACGTTGTAGCACAGAGATCCGTTCTTCACCTGCTTTGATTTTAACTTATACCTTTAGAATTTAAGGACCGAAACACTTGCCTCAGAGGAGTGGTTTCTTCTCTGAAGACCTGCTCTTCAGCTCTCTTGAGAGTTTCTTACCACTCTAATCCGGATTTTCATTAATCCGAATGATGTCGCACGAAGATCTGTCGTTTATCTATTTCTATTTTAAGCTTTAATACAAACTCTTCGCAAATGCACAACACATATACGCAGCCTAGGTACGTAGATAACATGACTATCAAATATATTCATCATTATTCAGACGTACCAACTGAAACTTTAATCATTTAACTCTTCAACAAACTTAAATTAATCCCCTGCCAAACACACCGTCTCCTGTTTTACTCGTAATAATCAACAATATCTAATATAACAAAATATAAAGAAAAATAAAATATATGAATCCGGCATTAGTTTCAACGATGAATATTAGTTTATTGGTTTCAACAGATCAGTTTACGAATATGAAATTTCCTTTCCATTCGTAACGTAAATTGCTCTACTATCCGTGGTTAGAACATAGTTCTAGCTAGAAATGCAAAACTTTAAGTTAAATCTAGTCGTAGTCACTCTGCCACTTCAATGTCGATATGAAGAGTGAATTTCCACCGGGGAAAAGATAACAACAAAAACAATGAACATTCCAACTATTCAGCCAAGTAAACCAACATTCATTGAATTAACCTGTGAATATTCCGCAGGCACTTGTGTCCTTTGGAAATCTACGCTGAAATAAATTGACATGGAGTATGCCAAGCAGCTCTTTGGAAAAACAAGTTAAGTCCATCCGAAGGCTCTGCGAGACTTAATTTCTATCACAAATCTTGAACCCTTGTACATGGTCAATAAACTTGCCCCAAATTCCATTGGGACTTCATGATTACAGAACAAAATTCATAATCAGTCAATAAACAAAACCTTTCGAGCGATCCAATGAAGGGACGTCTATGCGGTCGCGTTATCTGTCAGAAATAAGAGTCCAATACCCCTCACACTAAACTTTGCAATCTTAAAAGTAAGCATATACATAGGATAATATTTTAAAAACTCCCCTCAAAAAATTGGATGGTCATAGCTGGAATGCTTCTGATTTTGGATTTGCTTCATCAATGTTGACCTAGAGCTAAGGATCAACTACTACTACGACGACGACAACGACCTTAAAACCATTCCCTGTATTCACTGTCGTCTTCCAGACCAAACTACTTCAGAAACTCCACAATGATTTCTAATTATCCACTACACTGTATGACCATTCCAATAAGTACTTCATAAACAATTGCAGAAGCCACTTCATAAAACACTTCAGCGATCTATTTATTAACTTTTCAAAAGTCCTTCACAACTAACTCAAAGGTGACTGACAAGGCCAGTACAGCACAAGCATGCTCGATTGCAGCAGCTGCAACAGAAATTCTGTTTTGGGTGCGGTATTCTGTCACACGTTCTTCTCAATTTGTTCTTGTTACCTAGGATATTTCAGTGCAAGGTCTTAAAAGAAGAAACAGACTGGTGAATAATGTGTCCCCAGCCTCACAGATGGAGATTATATTAGATCATAGGTTCTCAAAGTGGGCGCTATCGCTCCCCGGTGGGCGTTGAGAGGGTCCAGGTGGGCACTGGTGTCTAAGGGGGTGATGCAGGTGGAGGGGGCCATAGAGAAGAAGGAGGCATTGGGAGGAAAGCAGTGGATTGGGTGACGCTATGAATTTATAATATTATATTATTGTATACAAATTATATAATATTGTATTAAATATCAAATCATTCATATTATATATAAATTAGTAAAATGTAAAATATTTATTTATACATAAAAATAGGGGTGGGGACACTGAGGGTATTATGTGGCCATGTATGTGTATGTGTTTGAGAACCTCTGTATTAGATGATTGGTGGCGGCCAGTGTAACAAGCAACAGGGTATTTCTTCAGAGTCTTCTTGAACCTTTTTGTTGGTGTCCTGTCACAATGGGCAATAGAGATCACCAAAGGGCAGAACCTGTTATGGCATTAACGAATAGACATATATGATAGAAAAAATATCCACCAACAAATTAATCAACCACTAACCATTCAGAACAATTGTCAGAAATCTGATTGATGAATCATAACTCATGTAACCACCAGTGAACCATTAATCACCCCATTGGAGCAATCCCCTCACCTTGTTTTTAGCCAACGAGACTAATAACCCATTAACCCGGTTGTCGGCTTACAAAATCCCTCAACAGTTAGACATACAAATGTCCATCAACACGACTAACACTCTAGTCTATCTATTAACTAAATAGAAAATCAGTTTACAAAAAAATCCCCACACTCACCTTCCACAACCACGCCACATATCATACACACATCAACAGTATTGATCCATTCAACAGCGAAGCTATTACAGAACAGGCAAGCGAATACATTTTCATTAGTACAAGTGTTTTATAAATATCATTCACTTAACTAATACATATGTAGTTTGACGCGTGCTTTGTATATTATAGTATGGGTGTATATGTGTGTCTGTGTTTGTATTTGCGAGCTTGTATGTGCTGGTTTGTTTACGGCCTCGTAACTTAAAAGTTCGACAAAAGTATCCGACAGAATAAGTACCAGGTTTAAAGAAATAAATACGTACTACAATGCGTGAAACAGTAAAAGGTTATGTATATATATATATATATATATATATATATATATATAACTCACACACACACATATATATGCAGTGGTGGCCAAAAGTCACCTGACAGTAAATCAAAACCATTCAATTCCAAGATTTATTTAGGATCTTGTTCAAAACGGGGGCACCAGTTTTCATTAATGTTTTATGTAGTGTTTTTGGTACCGAAAGACTTTCAAACTTCGTATACTTATCTATTTTGTGTTATAGAACAGAAAAAAAATTTTGTACTCGGATTTATTTCATGTAAAAAATTGTCTTATTTCGATAATTTCAACCAATCACTGACAAGTATTCAGCTGTTTACAGTTACTCCTAAGCGGTGTAAAGCGTATTTAATCTCCATTACTTCTGACATTTTGCAGAGGCAACACACATGTGTTCGTTTTCCCTAACCCTAACCCTAACCCTAACCCTAATTGACTTGCTCCTTCCCTCAAAAACCATGCATTGTGCCTATAATAGAAAGGTTTATTAGCTACTGCCAATATGCTTCAGCCATTTTTTGACAAGGAAATAATAATTTTATCACCGCCGCGAATCGTTTGTTTACGTAGTCAACACTTAATTTTTACGACTGAATGGACGTCAGTCATTGGTTGAAATTACAGAAATACGACAACTTTAACATGAAATAACTTGCGATGTACGTTTTTTTGTTAAGAAGACTAAGAGAAAAAGATGTTTTATATGACACATTCTACCAGTGTCCCAAGTTTCAAAGTGTTTCGTTAAGAAAATACTGGTGCCCCCGTTTTGAACAAGATCCTTTATTTATGTTTAACAACTAAATGAATTTAATAAAAATGAAACATCATGGAAATTGTTCAAACTGAAGTCCTTGAGCGACACATTTTTCCATTCGAGTCAATGCAGAATTACAGATAGTATTTATGGAATTTTGATTTACTATCGTATGACTTCTGGCCAACCCTGTATATATATATATATATATATATATATATATATATAATTCTAAATCAGAAATATTATTTACAGTGACTTCGAAGTTTCGGGATGGTTTAACTGGTCGAAAATTCGAAGTTACTGTGAGTAATATTCTTGTTTAAGAATAATAAATTTGTACTCTTCAAAACTATAAAGCGACCAATCAGATTAATGCAAAGTTGTTTTTATTATAATTGAACATAAAAACAAACATTAACTTAGTATATATATATATATATATATATATATATATATATATATATATATATATATATATATATATATATATATATATATAACAAATAGTAAATGAGTATATGCATATATACGTACAGGTATGTGCGTACCGACATCCACCTGTATGTATAGGTGCATATCTGGGTACAGGACATTGCAAACAAAACGTAGACGAGAAAACACACAAGCCACATTGAGAACATTCTACTTCATCAGCTACCCCCGTTTTAACACCGGCGTTTCGAAGAGCTGGGCAGGACGCATCATTAAAACGGCACTTCCCATGGACCGCAAATTAAATATGTATACACAAATTAAATCTTGCCATGGAGGAATGTAGTGGCGGACAAAAAACAAGACAGGAAAACAAACAGAAAAGGCTTTACGGCCAGACGAGAAAAATTATGTGTGTATGAACGCTGTGAGGCACGAACTTGAAAGGGACGAAGTAGTTCGCGTGTTTGCTCGGCGATAGCCAAGGAAGAAAAGGATTATTGACCGGAAGCATGTGACCATGCCGGTGTAAGGGGAAGAGAGAGAGAGTGGTAGAGGGAGAAACAAAGGGAGGAAGTAGAAGAATAGGTGAGCAACGAGAGGAAAAGAGAAAGAGAGGAAGTACGAGGGGGAAAAAGAGATACGTAGAAGTAACAGAGGAAGAACGAGAGGGGTAAAGCGAGATACGTAGTAGTAAAGAGGAAGAACGAGAGGGGGAAAAATGATAGAGGAAGAGAAAGATATATACACACATACATATATATGCATGCATACATATATATACATAAATTTGTATATATATAAATATATACCCACATATATATATGTATAGACACACACGCACGCACACAAACACACACATACACACACACACACACACACACACACACACATATTAATGTATATATATATATGAACTAAAATGTTGTCTTGGCATGTCTTCCGTTACCATCGGCTTCTGTGACCAAGTCAGACCTGGGGCTAAATAACAATCACAGCTGCAAACATATTTACTAAGTCAGACATAATAAAAAAAACATTATTCTAAAAATAATCTGCGTAAATACGCCATACGCTCATGTATGTATGTATGTATGCATGCATGCATGTATATATATATGTATATATATATATATATATATATATATATATATATATATATATATATATATATATATATATATATATATATATATATGTATATGTATATGTATATATATTTATATATAGACACACAGAAACACGTAAAACCGGATGTACTTACACCCACCTATCGGACCATCAACTTATAACAAGCACGCATACATACGTGTACCCACGCATCTGCATATGTCTAATGGCGTATGCAAATATATGATCATTCGTACGCATATACGCATATACAAACACAGATATTGGCATACACATACACGAACACACACACACACGAACACACGCACACACACACACACACACATGCAATTAGTACATAAAATACTTATCAAACAATACTGTAACACAATTACTAATATACACAGACATACCAACATACATACACCCACGAGTGTGCACATCCTCATAAACGTACATTTATGCATATATCTCGGTGTAAATATATATATATATATATATATATATATATATATACACACAACGAAATACATACATACATACATATATACATACGTATATATATATATATATATATATATATATATATATATATATATATATATATATATATATATATATATATATATATACAACCAAATACACACACACACAACCAAATACATATATATTTGGATGCATGTCTGAATATACACAAAGTTATATACACTGATCAAACCGGAAATAATGGCGACCCAATGGAATTAACGTCTGCTGATCATAGTCGTGTTGATATGTGTCGAAAACAAGCACACTCGCCCTACCATTGACAACACGAATGACGTCAGCAACCAAACAACTTTTTTACTTTTACGTTGTTTGAGATGGAAAGTCTCACCTCATATGAAAGTAAACAGTAAATCAGTCAATATAACATTAGATTGGAGATGCTGATGGGATTATTAACTAGATACATGTCTTTGTTGGAATAGTAAATAATGAAACGGTATAGAGCTTTGTTATTAGCATTATTCTTTTGTTTGTCAATTAAATCTGGGAACTGAACCTGTCGCGTAATCACGAATACGTGAAAGTTTACTGTTTGCTCTTCGGCAGTCATGGGCAAACAGCGGCCCGCGGAACTTTCTGAATGGCCTGACGAAAAATTATTTTATATTTTATTTTAGTAGTGTGGGCCATCCGATGCTGAGCCTTGTTTCATGTGGCCCGCTTCTCGAGAAAGGTTGCCCGTACCTACTTTGCGGGTTATGAGAGAGACGTTATCATTTTGGGGACGAGTAAGACAATAAGACTGTGAGTCTCTGGATTTTCGCTGTGTCAACGGTTATTCAGTAATATTAAGAGATATGGAAAACTCAGAGAATAAAGAATTGCGAGTGTGTAACGCGCGCGCACACACACATACGCAACACACATATATATGTGGGTGGGTGTATTTTGTATATGTATATATGTGTATGATATATATATACATATATATAATATATATATACATATAAATTTAAATTATATATATATATATATATATATATATATATTAAATTATATATATATTTAATATATTTACAACGTACTGTTGCTGAATATCTCTCGTTGTGAGATTTAAAAATACTAATTTTCAAATTTTGTTGTGTCTAGGGAGATTCATTGCACCAATAATACACGCACGGGTTCAGCACCACTCATTTATTCAACTGGTTGAATATATTTCCATTTGAACGGGTGCGTGTGTTATTAATGTTGGCGTAATGGCTCCTCCTAAACACAACAAATCTTAATTTTTATCTCGGTACTTAATTTTTTTCCATTGTATTTATCGAACCACTAATTCATGCGACATACAATTGTAAACGCACGCACGCACATACACATACACATACACACACACACATACCCCCCCCCCATACACACATAACGTATTTCCCCGTAGTGTCTCTCTGACAAACGGTATTCGTTGACTCGGGGATGTTCCGCAAAATACTGCCTAAGGTGCCATTATAATAGAACCAAACTTGAAAGCCGAAATCACATCCTGGCGAAACAGATTTTTTAACGCAACAAGGATACATTGAAGAGTCTCTCAAAAATAAACACTATTTGCAAATTTGCAGCAAAAAGCTACAGAAAAATATAGTAAAAATAAATTAATTAATTGATTAAATAAAATAAAAATTATCTAAAGAAATTACAAAAATACACCAGAAGTGTTTTTGTCAAGTAATGTTGATTGGCATTTATTTAATTTTCTGTTACAAAAACAATAAAATGGAAAATAAGGAAAAGAAATACCGTATAAACTATGCGTGATTAAGTAGTTAAAGATGTAACATTATCTTTCTGCATTCAATGTCTTCGTGTCTGTCTGTTAATATTGATTGCAAAAGACAGTGAAATGGTGAAAACAGTAGAAAGTCGAACGGAATATTCTGCGGTAGCTAGTTTCTTCCTTATTATATTAAGAGATTTCATCTTATTGAGCTCATCTTTCCATTTTCTTCTCCACATCCCCACTTAATAATAACAGTAAGCCAATTTTGGAGAGTAACTAAAGACGTATATGGAACAGAATCCTGGGCTTGGTCAAAAAAGGGACAGTTAAAAGGAAGAAACAGAGAGCCTAATTGTAGCAGCCCATAATCAAGCGATAAAGACAAACAACTCGAGAAAAAAATGTATGTGGAGAGAATGTGTCAGAAAAGAATGTAGAGCCTGTGGAACTTTGAACGAGGCAGTGACACACATTGTGACAGAATGCCCCAAGTTGACACAGGAAGAATACAAGAAATGGAGGCACGACCAGGTTGTAAAAGTTATACACAGGAAACTGAGCCAGAAATGGGGATTTGAAGCTGGAAACACATGGTACAATCATCGAGTCGAAAGAGTAGTTGGAGTTTGAATAATTCATCTCTGGAATCATAGGTGTTTCGTTCAACATCCTTAAACAACCCTTATTCAGGGACCTTTTGAGCGGGATGGGCTACTCGACCTGACGAAAATTCTAACTGGGCCCCCAATTGCCAAGGTCATGCGCTGTTTATCTTGATATGAGATCACCTTGTCGCGCACATATGGTTGTGATGCATGTGCATGTGCCTAGTGTACCCTTATCAGACGGGTAAAGGGTAAACCCCAAATAATCAACCACTTCCTCTTCATGGATGACTTGAAAGTGTATGGCAAAGATGAGACACTAATGAGTACCTTGGTGAACACGGTTCACTGTTTTAGTACTGATATTATAATAGAATTTAGACTCAAGAAGTGCAGAGTAATCTACCTAAAAAGAGGCAAGATACAGTCCCTAGCAGGGATAGAATTACCGAATAGAGACTTGATTAAATAAATTGAAACGGAAGGTTAAGAATACCTTGGTGTACTAGAGTTCAACGAGATAATGGAAAAAGAAATGAAAGAGAACTGAGGAAAGAATTTTCCGAAGACTGAGGTTGGTATTACGCTTAAAATTGACTGGATGGAATACAATCCAAGCTGTTAATACGTGGGCGATGTCATGACCTCGGTATGGAGCGGGAATTATAAAATGGCAAGAGAGAGAAATGAAGAAAATGGATACCAAGACCAGAAAAATATTGACAGTACACAGAGCCTTCCACCGTAAGAGTGACACTGATAGGCTGTACTTGTCCAGAAGAAAGAGAGGAAGCGGTTTGATTAGTTGCCAGGACTTATCGAAGCAGAGGCAAATAGCTTAGGGTGGTATATAAAAAATGCTGTGGAGCCACCGTTGAAACACACGAAGAAGGCCGGCGTCATCAAAACTCAACATTGTGTAAATAAAGAAAACTTTAAACAAGAAATGAACAAAAAAAAAAAAGCATGGAAAGAAAAGAAAATGTACGGTCAGTTTGCAAGAGATGTGAATGCGATGACAGTACCGAGGACCGGTGGCTATGGATGAGGATGAGTGGCCTGAAGTTAGAGACAGAAGCACTCATATGCGCAGCTCAGGAACAAGTGTTAAGGATCAGCTATATGAAGCGCAGAATAGACAACACTACCGATAGCGACAAATGCAGAATGTGTGGCGAGAGGGGTGAAACGGTTTGGAACATCGTTAGCGAATGCCCGAAATTGGCACAGCATGAATACAAAAGACGCCCTGACAATGTGGCAAGAATGATCCATTGGGAGCTCTGTGGAAATCAGGGCCTACAAAGAGCAAGTCGTAGTATGAGCAAACCTCAGAAAGAGTCACTGAGAATGAGAATTGCAAAATCCTGTGGAATGCAATGATTCAGTGCTATCACTTGACCAGATATGGGAAACAGGACATTGTTGTGGGGAATAAAGCCGAAAGAACATGTATGATAATCGACATAGCATGCCCCGGTGACAACAAGATCAATGAGAAAGAAGGATAAAAAATAAACAATGACGATTTAAAGTGAGAAATACGAAGGTTGCGGTCACTGAAGAGAGTAGACGTGATACCATTAGTAATTGGTGCACTTGGAAGTATCAGCACTCAACTACCAACATGACTCAAAAAGATTGATACAAGAGTGAAGGTAGAACACCAACAATAAGCTGTAAGTTTTCATCGAATAATAATAATAATAATAATAATAATAATAATAATAATAATAATAATAATAATAATAATAATAATAATAATGCGCACTAATAAAGTTTTGGAGTTTATTTCATCGACTTTGTGCCGCTGAAGGAGATTAATAGTTGCTTAATTAGTTGCGCGCAAAGCAGCTTTGATTGACATATAATTATGTACAGTCGTGTTTAACATGTTCGTGTACATTCGAACGTGGAAAGACGATACGCTGTACAAGTTGGTCTCAAAAATAGAAATTCTTCTTATACATACCACTCCAAAATTATCCTTAAACACATCACTGGGTCATAAATGACGTTATCGGACCATAGCACTCTATGTTGCTACGAACAATGGCCACAGACGGTGGCTCGGTATTCGTAGCGGATGAAGTATTATGAGGTAGAAACGCATTCATCCTACGGATCGGTGTCGTCATTCATGGCCTAGTGATGAGTTTATACCAATATCGTCTATAAGGAGAATTTCTTCTCTTGAGACAACTTGTGCAGCGTTTGTCTTTCTATGTTCGAATGTACACGAACGTATTAACTATGACAGTACTTAACTAAGCAAATAATTACTTAGCTTGGCAACAATGGTAGAGTGGCAATTTAAATATCTTTAGGCATCATCACAGCAGCCATAGCTGCTTGGTTAAGGAGTTCTCTTCGAAACCATGAGCTTTCAACATTTCATTTACTACATCTTGGGCAAGCGTCCACTGCAACTGTTTCAAGCCCATCAATGCCTGTGTGTGTGTGTGTGTGTGTGTGTCTTTGTGTGTGTGTGTGTGTGTGTGTGTACTTGTGTGTGTACATGTGTTTAAGTTTTGTCCAGTAAAATAAATACTGGAATTGACTGATAACAACGATCAAAGCATTTAAAGTAATACCCAAGCACGGTCGCAATCCAACGATTGAAACCAGTAAAAGGATAACAGAATTTTAATTTCGTTTCATCTCCCTAATTGTGAGTTCAAACCCAGTGAAGTCGCTAAAATATCCCCCTGAAATAATTTTGTCTGAACTTATTGACCGCAAAACGATGAAAGGCAAAGTCGACTTCGGTGGAATTTGAACTTAGAACCTAATGACGGGCGAAATACTGCTAAACATTTCGCCTGGCGTGTTAACGATTCTTTTCCACTCTAGGCACAATTCCATCGACCCCAGCAGAATTTGAACTCAGAACGTAACGGTAGACGAAATACTGCTAAGCATTTCGCCCGGCGTTTCTGTCATAATCAGTGTAGAACAAGATATTTACGTCTTCCAAATCAAAGACTCGCTTTCATTTTACTACCGGTTAAAATTAACTTTAATTATACCTCGGAAAAATCGTTGGATATTATAATTTGCAGAACCTTTGTTTCTAGTGAAAAAGAAAAAAAGAAACTAATATATATTGGATCCTGAGAGGTAGAAGAAGCCTAAAATTATCCCCGATCGATCAGGCCTAAAGTACTTTGATAGTCAATGCAATGGTATATTGTTCTCCATGTCTTCGCTTTGTTGAAGGCTACCCCTGTTACTCCCACATTAAACGGTACTGTAAAGTGTGCAGAAAGATCGTCTGATCATGTAATATTTTTTCTATTTTTCTATCAGCTATTGCATGTTGGTTGCAGTTGCTATTTAGCTCTAATTAACCTTAATTAAGCAGATCAATAACTAAATCATGGCCGTACCGCCCTTTATTCTTAATTTTAGTGTAAGACTAATTAAGAGTTGAACGGCATATCACGAGGAGAGAATTAGCTGC
>NC_142939.1:28313374-28325874 GCF_046866305.1 Octopus bimaculoides
CCTTCGTGTCTTCTACTATAGTGTCGGTCCTACCAAAGACTTGCGAGTAGATTTGATAGACGGAACTGAAAGAAGTCTGTTATACATGTGTGTGTCTGTGTCTGTGTCTGTTTGTCTCCACTCCACCGCTTGACAACCGGTGTTGGTGTGTTGACGTCCCTCATAACCTGTGCTTTGGCAAAAGAAACTGGTACCATAAGTACCAAGCTTAACAAAAAAAACACTATGCACCATTCGTTCGACTAAAAATTCTTCAAAGCAGTGCCCCAGTATGGCCGCAGTCTAATGACTGAAACAAGTAAAAGATAGAAAAATAAAAGAAATAAAACAAAACACATTTAATCTGAATGGATGGAAGGCAAATATATTTTCCTCCACCTGCTCCTCCTCCTCCTCTTGTTTTCTTTTTCTTTTTCCCATCTGCTTAAAGGATTTGCTTGTTTGTAATTGTTCTAAAGCAAACAAGCAAGAGTGGAGAAAGTTAGCATTAGACATGAAATATAAATGTTACAGAGGTTAATAAAGATACGAAGTTGATTGTAGGTGAGATATCGATAGAGCAATTCTGCAATTCTATGAAAAATAAGACACACATACAATATATATATATATATATATATATATATATATATATGTCTACGATTATAATACATATGTATATGTATATATATATATATATATATAAATATATATATATATATATATATATATATATATATATATATATATGTATATATGTAAAACGAAAGACAGAAATATCGGAGGCGGAAAAAGCGAAGATTATAATGTCGTTGATGATGATGATGATGATGATGATGATGATGATGATGATGATGTTCACGCATGACGATGATGAGGATGAAGCTGATGATAGTGGTGGTGGTGGGGATTATATGATAGTGGTGATGAATGATAATAATAATAATAATAATAATAATAATAATAATAATAATAATAATAATAATAATGATAATAATCATGAGAAATCTGATGAAGATAAAAGTACTTCGAAGTGAACCCCGCTGGTTTATTCATGTATGTATGCATGTGTACATGTATGTACATACACATCTAGTCAGGCATTATGTATGTATACATTTTCATGTGTGTATATGTAAATATGCTTGTATGTATGTATACATGTTTTTGCGCATGTATGTATTTTATATGTGTCTGTATATGTGTGTGTGTGTACGAACAATGAAACATACTTTGAAGCCTCAGTCGTCTCCGAAAAGTCGTTCCTACATACATACATTCAATCATAGATACATACATACATACACAAATACATACATACATTCATTCATGCAAACACTCACACACGCACACAAACACATACATACACACTCACACACGCACAAGACACAATTTTTTTACAACTTTTACTTGTTTCAGCCAGGAGTTGTGGCTATGCCAGGACATGTGTATGTGTATGTGTGTGTGAGTGTGTGTGTGTGTGTGTGTGTGTGAGTGTGTGTGTGTGTGTGTGTGTGTGTGTGTGTGTGTGTGTGTGTGTGTGTGTGTGCAGTATCAAATCTGTATACACGTACATAATTTGGGTTGGTACATAATTATTGCAGCTTTTTTTCAACAAAAACACTAACAATATTTAACAAAAACATCTTTAAATGACGGTCTGACTGTCTGCCAAGCAAATAATGGGAATCAGTAATTGAAGTAGATGGTGAATATCCTCAGGAATAGTCATTTAAAGATGTTTTTGTTACATGTTGTTATTGTTTTTGTTGAATAAAATGTGTTGAAAAAAAGCCGCAATAATTATGCACCAACCCAATAGATAAGGAGACGAAGAATGAATAATGCACAGCTTGTATTATGTGCAACTCTTCGAAACTCGGCTTTTGACAGTGACGTACGTAGAGAGTTTTTGCACCAACCTTACATTACGAGAATGTAGACGGCCAGGACTTTCTGTTGAGTTTTGGATTGGAAATACACCAACTTTCTACCTGTTGAAATCTACAGACTATTCATAAATTCTTGTGGGTGTAGTCTTTCATTTATTTCAGTGATTTGACTGCGGCCGTACTGGAGCACCACCTTTAGTCAAGAAAATCGACCCCAGGACTTATTCTTTGTAAGCCTAGTACTTATTCTATCGGGCTCTTTTGCCGAACCGCTATGTTACGGGGACGGAAGCACACCAGCATTGGTTGTCAAGTGACGGTGGTGGTGGTGGTGGTGGTGGGGAACAAACATACACACACACACACACACACACACACACACACACACACACACACACATATACGACAGGCTTCTTTCAGTTTCCATTTACCAAATCCACTTACAAGGCTTTGATCGGCCCGAGGCTATAGTAGATAAAACTTGCCAAAGGTGCCACGCTGTGGGACTAAAACCGGAACCAGGTCGCTGGTAAGCCTGTATGTATATATCTATATCGTTTGTAAAAAACATAAATCCGAAAGAAGCACACTCTAAGGTGTATAGTAGTATATATTAAAAATGGCGAAGGCAGGTTTATGGGATTACTTTAAGCTTCCCGTCCATAAAGGGTTTAGCTTTATGGCGTATCATCAGATCCCAAAAACCTGTTGGCCTTCTCCATATTTTTAAGAGGTCAATATTTGTTTTTATGTTCAGTAATAATTCTTGCTGCTAAAGGCACAAAGCCTGAAATATTGGGGAAGGGGACTAGTCGATTACATTCACCCCAGTGTTTCACTGCTACTTAATTTATCGACCACGAAAGGATGAAAGGCAAAGTCGACCTTGGCGGAATCTGAACTCAGAATGTAGAGACGTACGAAATGCCGCTAAGCGTCTTTTGCACGGCGTGCTAACGTTTCTGCCCGCTCGCCACCTTTGTTGTGTTCACTTATAATAATGATACAATTCTATATTAACCCGATGGGTTACTCTATACATTTGTTGAGTACAAATTTATTTCTTGAACAGGAATATTATTCTCAGTGATTTCGACGTTTCGGTCAGCTTCGAAGATGGCTTAACTCGAGGAAACTTCGAAGTCATTGTGAATAATACTTTTGTCAAAGAATGATATATTATGTAAATATATCCTTTCATCTTTTCGGGGTCGATAAAAATAAGTACCAGTTACGTACTGGGGTCGATGTAATCGACTTAATCCCTTTCTCTGCCTTTGTTTGATTCCTATATGTTTAGCTCCCTGTGGGCAATAAAGAAATAAATATGTAATGACTTGTTACGTTTAGCCCAGTGGTTCCCACCGTTTTTATTCAAACAAGTTTTCCCACAGTCCCCTTTTAATATGCTTATATATATGTAAGTGTGGAGGCGCAATGGCCCAGTGGTTAGGGTAGCGGACTCGCGATCATAGGATCGCGGTTTCGATTTCCAGACCGGGCGTTGTGAGTGTTTATTGAGCGAAAACACCTAAAGCTCCACGAGGCTCCGACAGGGGATGGTAGCGAACCCTGCTGTACTCTTCCACCACAACTTTCTCTCACTCTTACTTCCTGTTTCTGTTGTGCCTGTAATTCAAAGAGTCAGCCTTGTCACACTGAGTCACGCTGAATATCCCCGAGAACTACGTTAAGGGTACACGTGTCTGTGGAGTGCTCAGCCACTTGCACGTTAATTTCACGAGCAGGCTGCTCCGTTGATCGGATCAACTGGAACTCTCGACGTTGTAAGCGACGGAGTGCCAACAACAACAACAATATATGTATGTATGTGTGTGTGTGTGTAGGTGTTTGTATGTGTTTGTGTATACGTGTGTGTGCATGCGTATGTGGATGTGCAGGAGAAAAGGAGAGTGAATGAGAGGGATTGATAAAATGAAAGACCATAAGCTTTGAAAATATTCAAGATTTTCACATTTTCTTATTGAAACAGTAAACAAGCACATTCACTCTCTCTGTCTCTCTTTCTCTCTTTCTTTCTTTGTGCCTCTCTCTTTGTCTTCTAAACTTCCAAACAACAAAACAAAATTAATGGAAAAAAATATTAAAACGAAATATATAAAAGAATATATAAAGAAGTAAAATGCACACTGCACGCACGTAAACCTCTACCACGCGCGCGCGCACGCACACACACACACACACACACACACACACACACACACACACACACACACACACACATACACACACACATTTGCGTCTTGTTCTGAAGGTTTTAGAGAAAATCAGCCATCAATTATCAGTTCATCTTTTAATGCGAACGGTTAGAAATGAAACTCTGTGTTTATATGTAAAAACCTTGATTTACGGATATGAATTATTAAACGGGATGAATTGTGTACAATAGGATGTCATCTGGCCCGAAAATATCAAGTCATAGATTTCCGGATAAAGATCAAATTTGCTCCAATTTGAATATTGATATCTTTTAACGAATTAACGAGATTCATGCTTATTTAGGAAGGATGATTAAGGTTGTAGCTTTTATCTCGAGTCGTTTCAGAGTTCGCATTTATGAATATTGATGCCACCGATATGTTGCTCCAACCAACGCATCGCATTAGTCTGGTATTAGATATCTAGTAGTGGAGGCGCAATGGCCCAGTGGTTAGGGCAGCGGACTCGCGGTCATAGGATCGTGGTTTCGATTCCCAGACCGGGCGTTGTGAGTGTTTATTGAGTGGAAACACCTAAAAGCTCCACAAGGCTCCGGCAGGGGATGGTGGCGAACCCTACTGTACTCTTTCACCACAACTTTCTCTCTCTCTCTTACTTCATGTTTCTGTTGTGCCTGTAATTCAAAGGGTCAGCCTTGTCACACTGTGTCACGCCGAATATCCCCGAGAACTACGTTAAGGGTACCCATGTCTGTGGAGTGCTCAGCCACTTGCACGTTAATTTCTCGAGCGGGCTGTTCCGTTGATCGGATCGACTGGAACCCTCGACGTCGTAAGCGATGGAGTGCCAACAGCAACAACAGACATCTCGTACCTAGTCTTGTCATCCGTATTTGGGGAAGTGCATCCCACTTCAGATTTGAACCACAGCCGATTTCTTTCGCAGAGATAGATAGATAGATAGATAGATAGAGAAACAGAATACGAAAATGTGTACATAACACTGCGTGTATTATAAAGCCTAAAGTAAATTTGATGTTGTTAAACTACTACCTAAGGTTTTCACTGTGAAACTAATTATGTGTGAATATATGTCGCTCTTCGTACACAAGGAAATCAAAATTATTTCGAAACATTTTATGGTTTGTTGACCACAATCGTACGATAAGACCCCTCATACTTATGTCCATGTAGAGAGCTTATAGCAATATGTAATGACTTGACTATGTTTAGCCCAGTGGTCCCAAACCTTTTCACAGTAGTTCCCAACGCTTAAGAAGCTATTTGCTGTAAGATCTGTTTGTAGGAGAGATTGGCGATAAGCTCTGTTTGAGGGTAGCTTGTCTTCTGATGAATGTTCAACAAACCAAGAAACATCTCGCGAACAAATGGTTTTCTAATATCATTATGAATGGAAAAGTATTGGATATAACAATAGTTTGCTGTACATTATTAAGCAATCTATCTATCTATCTATCTATCCCTCTCTCTCTGTCTCTCTATCTATCTCATTATCTCTCTCTTCCTCTCTCTCTCTCTCTCTCTCTCTCTCTCTCTCTCTCTCTCTCTCTCTCTCTCTCTCTCTCTCCATCTATCCCTCTCTCTTTATCCATCGACAAATATATCGAGAGTAGTACAAAGCAAATGCATATATATGTTAACCAGGGTGGCGAACTGACAGAATCGGTCCCGCATCGGGAGAAATACTTAACGGAATTTCATCCATTTTTACTATGAGTTCAAATTCCGCCGCAGTCGACTTCACCTGTCATCCTTTCGGGGTCGATTAAATAAGTAAAATTTGAGTACTGGAGTCGATCTAATTGATTAGCTCCACCCCACTGAAATTGAAACCAGGATACGTTAACCAGTGCGGCGAGCTGGCAGAAACGTTAGCACGCCGGGCGAAATGCTTAGTGGTATTTCGTCTGTCTTTTACGTTCTGAGTTCAAATTCCACCGAGGTCGACTTTGCCTTTCATCTTTCGAGATCGATAAATTAAGTACCAGTTGCGTACTGGGGTCGATCTAATCGACTGGCCTCCTCCCCCAAAATTTCGGGCCTTGTGCCTAGAGTAGAAAAGAATCGTTAGCACGCCTGTCAAAATGCTTAGCGGCTTTTTGCCAGTTTTTACGTTCTGAGTTCAAATTCCGCTGAGATTGACTTTGCCTTCCATCCTTTCAGAGTCAATAAAAATAAGTGCCAGTTGAGCACTGGGGGTCGATGTAATTGATTTAACCCTTTCCCTGAAGTTGCTGGCCTTGTTCCCAAATTTGAAGCTAACATATATATGTTAACCTTTCATTAAGGTAATGCATTTATAGAGGGTGGAGTGAAATTAAACGTGAGGATCAAATGACTTAAGTCTTTGTAGCACAAATATATTCGATTTAAAACTCACCATAAATATACAGTAATATACTTCCGCTTTATTTAATATATTTAGATGTCAAGAATAAGATTTCATTTAAGAAAGTTTCTGGTGGTAGAGTGTCAACTTAAAACATTGTGTAGTCATTTATCATAATAAAGTCGGATGGCCATACAGTTTCTATATTAAACCTTTTATAATACAACTGTAGACATTATGTCAAAAATTGTGAACAGAATAGACTTGTTTGATTTATAATACTTTGTAGCTGCAAATATTTCTGTGCATTAATTTGACGCACTGGCACAATCGTTAGCATGCTGGGCAAAATGCTTAACGGAATTTCGTCCGTCTTTTCGATCTGAAATCAAATTCCACCGAGGTCCATTTTGCCTTTCATTCCTTTCGGGGTGGCTAAAATAACTACCAGTTTAGCACTGGGGTCTATGTAATCGACTTAACCCTTCCCTAAAATTGTTGCCGGGTGACAAAATTTGTGACAATATTTCTGTGTATTTATAAGGCGGCGAGCTGGCAGAAATGTTAGCACGCCGGGCGAAATGCTTAGCGGTATTTCGTCCGTCTTTATGATCTGAGTTCAAATTCCGCCGAGATCGACTTTGCATTTCATCCTTTCGGCGTCAACAAATTAAATACCAGTCGCGTACTGGGGTTGATCTAATCGACTGACCCCCCCTCTCCAAAAATTCCGGGCCTTGTGCCTAGAGTAGAAAAGAATATTTCTGTGTATTTAAATACATTTGTCGGAGGCGAATTAGGGGAATCGTTAGAGCGTTGGCTTACAATATATATTCCGGCTTCTAACATTCTGAGTTCAAATCCCCCGAGGCCGGTTTTGCCTTTTCTTTTTTCTGAAGTCGACATAACACCAGAGAGGTAAAGTGGTGGAGTCATCAAAATGTGTGATGAAATGTCTTTAAGAATTTGTTCTGTCTTCATGCAGTTACCCCGTTTAACATCGCCGCTAGGTCATCGGGTGTCTTTACCAGAAACTCCTTCGTAGCACACATTCTGGTCAATCACTAGTTTAAGGGTATCTTCCTATCTGTTCCCCATTAATATAGGAAGACTTGTAAAAGTTCAAGGTCTGTGCCTTCCTCCCGACGAAGCGATAATACAGAAATCCACGGACATACACACACAGTACGTCAAAGTGTTTTCTGTGAAGATACACGTGTCTGTGAGATATTCAGGCATATATACACTAATTGAAGGAATTGGGGGTAGTCTAAGCTTATCGAACAAGGAATAGTTATCGTCTAAACAGACGGAGATCCATTTTATTACTCCAATAACTGCAGACTTACAAACCGCTTTACATACCTTTTACTATCTTATAGTCTTTGTTTTTCAAAACTCGATACTCCAAACCACCCAAGTACACACGATGAATTTACACCTTCCCCATCCATTTCTCTATAGCGTCCCATCACATAAGTTCACACTAAACAATCTTTCTTACCCGGATTCCATGCCATCCGAACTCAAGTTGCCCACATTTTCTCTTAAGAACCAATCTATAAAAAAAATCTAGTCGAACAGCGTTAATCGCTGCATTCCTCCTCCTCCTCCTCCTCCCTTCCACACACATCGCCATCCTCCCACCTCTATCTAAGTCACAAACAACTTCGTGGTTTCTTGATAAACATGTAAATACGTTGTATTCTCGCCAATTCCCCTGTAGTCACACAGCATGAGGTGACTGGTGTCATGTTTTCAAGAAACAATAATTGATTGCGCTTTAAAAGTTAACTAAAACCGTTCTAATGGAGAATATTGGAGATATTTATGTATGGTCAGAGTGCATTTAGTGTCGGAAACGGAAACTAATCAGCTGTACAGGATACAACAGAACAAACGTCGTCGATTATTTGAACTAAAATGGTAGCTGAAATATTGAAATAACGATAGTGGTTTACATCGTCTAGGAGTGGAGTTCAGATGTATGATGATGATGATGATTGTTTCAAATTATGACACAAGGCCAGCAATTTCTGGGTGTGAAGTTTAGTCTATCACACCGATGTTGGTACTTGGCTTGCGATTTATTTTATTGACAACGAAGATATGAAATACAAAGTTTTCTTCAGCGGCATTTGAACTTAGAACTTAAGAACCAGAACAAATATCGCAAAAGATTTTTTCCGACGCTTTAACTATTCTGTCACCTAATAATAATAATAATAATAATAATAATAATAATAATAATAATAATAATAATAATAATAATAATAACAACAATAATAATAATAAATGCCCTGATGCAGTACCAGGCAGTGGTTCTCATGGTTTCTCATCTTAACTGATTGCAAGTGTTATCATGTACATTGTTTTGTTTGGTATAAAAGCTGAGCTACAGCAAATATTCTGCTCAATACCACAGATTTGCTTGTCAGTTGGTTGACCTTAACAAATTGAGCATGTCCCTAAGTGGCTGACGATATGTGCATCTCTGATCATGAGTAGAAGAAGTAGTGGGGGAGCATCATAGCCATGTGTTGAAAGGAATTCTTTGGGGTTTGGAAACATGGGTGTTTCATTCAACATCCTTAAACAAACCTTATTCAGGGACCTTTTGAGCGGGATGGAATACTCGACCCCAAGAAAATTCTAACTGAGCCTGTAAGGTCATGCGATGTTTATCTTGATATGAGATCACCATGTCGCGCACATATGGTTGTGATGCATATGTCTAGTGCACCCTTATCAGATGGGTAGTCATGATGTGTATACTGGGCTTCATATATTTTACCCTAGTGTCACTTTAATGGCATGCACTACTCTCTCACTCAATAATAATAATAATCCTTTCTACTACAGGCACAAGGCCTGAAATTGTGGGGAGGGGGATAGTCAATCACATCGCCCCCAGTACTCAACTGGGACTTAGTTTATCGACCCCGAAAAGATGAAAGGCAAAGTCGACCTCGTACAGCCAGACGAAATGCCGCTAGACATTCTGCTCAGTGTGCTAACGATTCTGCCAGCTCGCGGCCTTCAATAATAATAATAATAATAATAATAATAATAATAATAATAATAATAATAATAATAATAATAATAAGTAGTGACTCTCATGCCTTCTGATCTTAACTGAATGGAAGTGTTAACATGTACATACTTTCTATTGGTGTAAGAGATGGGCTACAACAAATATTCTGCTCTAAACCAGAGATTTGCTTGTCAGTTGCTTGACCGTAACCAATTGCGCATGTTCTTTTGCAGATGACGATACGCGCACTTCTGATCATGAGTAGGAGTAGTGGGGGAGCATCATAGTCATGTATGAGAGGAATTCGGGGAGTGTTTCCGTCATCATTTTTAAGCAACCCTTATTCAGGAACCCACCCGACCTGAAGAAAATTCTAAGTGGGCCTTGCCTGCAAGATCATGCGCTATTTTCTTTGATATGAGTTCACCATGTCGCACACATGGTTATGATGCATGTGCCAGGTGTACCTTTATCAGACGGGTAGTTAGAATGGGTATATCGTGCTTCGTATTGTGCAACATGCGCTGCTCTCTCATCATGATAATAATGATAAGGAGTATTTCAAACTGTATGTTGCTAATGATAAACAGCTGGAGACATTACTATTAAATCCATGCACTACGGATAGTGCATGGATTTAGCAAAGAAATAAATATGAAATTCAGCTTTGAAAAATGTGCCATGAAAAGCAACTATTAAAAGAAGAAAAACTAGTTAAGAATGAAAATATCAAACTAATGAAAATGAAATGAGAGAACTAGACCAAAGTCAGACATACAAATACTTAGGAATTAACGAACTAGATACAGTAGAACACACGCCCATGAAAGAGAAGATAAAGAAGGAATATTATAGGCGTGTTAGATATTAGTACTTAAAATAGGGTTCAATGCGGAAAATAAGATAATAGGTATCGATACTGTAGCTGTTTCAGTTGTAAGTTACAGCTGCAATATTCTTAATTGGACACTAAATGAACTAAGCAAATTAGACAGGAAACAAGAAAAATAATGAGAGTCTTTAGAGTACACCACCCAAAATCTGACTTAGAAAGCTTATATGTACAACGAATTGAAAGTGGTAGAGGCCTTATACAATTAGAAAATTACTATAAAATATCCACCATAGGCCTACAGAAATATTTAAGACAGAACCAAGTAAAACTGGTGCAAATAACCACAAAGCATGGGCAAAACAAAACGAAAACTGTTTTCTGTCTTCAAAGAAGCCGAAAGGACAAAGGAGGTCATAATACCTGACGAACCTCACGGAAAAGAAGAAACAACAAAAGCTGTAAAGCAATTAAAATCTAAACTGAAACTGGAACTACAAAATACCATGATAAAATGATGGCAAGAAAAGTTCTTATATGGTAAATATTAGGATAAGCTTTTAGCTTATCCCAATATTTACCATATAAAGACAAAGTACAGATAAAGTGAAATCCCAACAATGATTGAGAATCTCAGTGTGTAAAGCAGAGACTGAAGAGATTTTAATCGCAGCACATGATCAAAGCCTCCTCACTAGAAACCACAAAAAACACAATGAAGAAAAGTACATTGTGTCTGCAGGATATGTGGTGATCGGGAAGAAACAATGAATCATATTGTCTCTGGCTACCCAGTCCTGGCCAAGGAGGAATATATCCAAAGATGGGACCTACATAAAGGCAAAGCAGTATCATCTGATGATGTAAAACTATCCAACGGCGAGAGAATCAAGAATGTTGAGGTGGATGGATATAAATATCTGGGTATTTTGGAGTATGACAAAATCAAGGAGAGTGAGATGAAGGAAAGATTTTGGCGAGAATACCTCAGAAGAACCGAATCATGGATAGTACACTCAATGGAAAGAAGAAGATCAGGGCAATGAATACATGGTCTGTCTCATTAACGCGTTATAGCGCAAGTTTTGTTAGACGGACAAAGAACGAGCTTCAAGAAATGGATAGAAACTATAGTTGCAGGAGTGGCTGTGTGGTAAGTAGCTTGCTTACCGACCACATGGTTCAAGGTTCAGTCCCACTGCGTGGCACTTTGGGCAAGTGTCTTCTACTATAGCCTCGGGCCGACCAAAGCCTTGTGAGTGGATTTGGTAGATGGAAACTGAAAGAAGGCCGTCGTATATATATATATATATATATATATATATATATATATATATATATATATATATATGTGTGTGTGTGTGTGTGTGTGTGTGTGTGTATGTGTTTGTGTGTGTGTGTTTGTCCCCCCAATATCGCTTGACAACCGATGCTGGTGTGTTTACGTCCCCGTAACTTAGCGGTTCGGCAAAAGAGACCGATAGACTGTATGTGCTAAGAAACAAAGGAGAAGAGGTGTCATAAGATGCCAGACTTGTGTTGTCAATGAAAAAAACAGTCTGGGGTTGTAGGTCAAACAGCAGATTGAACCATTGGTTATTCCTGTTAGAAATAGCAATACGATACCTAGTGGGAATGTGACACACCCAAAAGAATTTAAGAAGCAAGATGGAGAACAAAGATTGAAAAGGTGGAAAATGAAAACGATGCATGGGCAATACCTCAGAGAAATGGAATTACAAGATTAACACCTGGAGGTGGCTCATGAAAAGTAATCTGAATGGAAGCAATGAGACATTGATATGTAGCGCTCAGGAACAAGTTTTGAGAACTAATTACACCAAGTTCCAAAATCATAGGAGAAATGAATGGCTCCTTTGAGAAGTACAAGCTGCTAAAAGGTGAAATGTCATAAATGTGAGCAATGAAGAAAGTAACAATCATCCGAGTATCGTAAGGTCATTGAGAGCATTAACAACCAGGTTGAGAAATTTGTTAGATAAATTGGGATTGACATGAGGATAGAATATGCTTTGTTGGGGGACAGCGAGGTTTTTGAGACTGGTACTTGGGTGTTAAGTATCGCGAAAAGAGACCCTGTGAACATTGACAGCAAGTTGTTTTTCCGTTTTTACTGAATTAACGGAAGCAGGTGAAATGGAGAGCTTTAGAAGTGAAATGGAAATTGAAAAAAAAAAATATTAGCCACAAGACCCAAAATTTTGTGCGAGGA
>NC_142939.1:28330874-28348374 GCF_046866305.1 Octopus bimaculoides
GGGAGTAAAAAGACATATCGTTAAGTTATTACCTGTTGTTCTTCCAAAACATCACACACACACACACACACACACGCACACACACGCAGAAACATATTTATAAACACACCCCATATATATATACATATATACATATATAAAGTTGTTACTAATGAATAATAATAATAATAATAATAATAATAATAATAATAATAATAATAATAATAATAATAATAATAATGATAATAATATAAGTGGCTAGCAAGCATAAAAATCAAAAAGGTAAATTTACAAATTTATAGTCAATAGTACAGGTACCAGTGTTGCTAGAAATAAGAGTCGAAAAATATATTCAAATAAGCCACAATATCACTGTAAATTTAACACACGATATGAGTATATCTGTAAATTAATTTGCGTTTTACCCCTGCAATGGTAGATTAGCTTTTTACTCGCTCCTCGATTTCGTCAGCTTGTTAAATTTACAGTGATATTGTGGCTTATTTGAATATTTTTCGACTCTTATTTCTAACAACATTGGTACTCGTACCCTTGATTATAAATTTATATATATATATATATATATATATATATATATATATATATATATATATATAATAATAATAAAGGAGTTACGACGCAAAAACGTATAAAAATATATATATTTTTTCTGATGTTATATTTATTCCTGAATGATGTGTAAAGAAATTTTGATTTAAGCATCTTAATGAATTCTTTATGCTGAAATATATATTGAAGAAGATAAATATGTTCTTTTGAATTTATACGTTTTTGCGTCGTAACTCCTTTATTATTATTTATATAACCAAAAGGATCGATTCTTGAAGAGTCTGCATACCTTCACTGTCGTTTTTTTCTGCTATTTTGATGATGATTTTTTAAGTTAGCTTACCAATTATTTTTGTTGGTAGTTAATTTATAATATATTGATATATATATATATATATATATATATATATATATACGTGCTAACACTCACACGCACACGCGCGCGCGCATACACACACACACATATGAAATATATTTCTGTATGAATGTATTTTCGTTGGTATATGCAGCCGATATTTGCAATAATAATTAATAATAAATAATGCCCGCCAGTATACATACACATAGGTATATATATGTAAATATAAATGAGCGATGAGAATTAACTGAGAGTGGTCAGTAGCATGTAGGTTTACAACACATATAAATAAAGATACTCTTCTGTCACGAATAAGCATGGGTCATCTAGAAAGTGCTCTTCCGAGGCACAGATCTAAGCAAGGTTGTTTATGGAAGACCAGGAGTCGTTCATAAATACCGGTCTCCCCTCTCCGCACCACCGATGTTATCCAAGGGAAAGGCAAAGGCCGATAGAGCTTGGCACCAGTGACGTCGCGACTAATTTCTATAGTTGAGTGAACTGGAGCAACGTGAAATAAAGTACAACCGTTTCTCCATTTACTAAGGGATTTAAATTTATAGAAGAAGGAGCAGAACACATGACTGGAGTCGGTAATTTGCAAAATCTGAACAAAAATGAGCTAAGAAAAATAACTCAGAGTGACCATAGCCATGTATTTGAAGAACATAGGCAAATACAGGTATATCAAATACCATACAACATAAATTCTTGACTCATTTAAAATATCTCCTCGCTAGAGAATGTGCCACAGTTATCAAATGGAAATTTAGACTAGCTCCACTCAAGAAGGAGAGATAATTTCAAGAATCAAGAGTTTTCCAAAGTTGATATGCCACTAAGGAAAAGGACAGGTTATTGCCTGGAGATAAGAGGACAGTTGTGGACACATGTTCCTGGCCGTCATCAGTAGTGGGATCGACCACTTGTCCCCGCATTTTGAAGCAATTCTCTTCACCAGTCGGCCATACTGTATTTCACGTTGCTCCAGTTCACTCAGCTGGCAAAAATGAGTAACGCTGCGATGGACTGGCGTCCCGTCCAGCTGGGGAATACATACGCCATTGAAACCGAGAAACCGGGCCCATGACCTTGGCTAGGCTTTAAAAGGGCGCATTTATTTATTTATATATATATAAGATAGAAGAAATACACATAATTATATATATATATATATATATATATATATATATATATATATATATATATATATATATATATATATATATGTGTGTGTGTGTGTGTGTGTGTGTGTGTGTGTGTGTGTGTGTGAGTGTGTGTGTGTGTGTGTGTGTGTGTGTGTGTGTGTGTGTGTGTGTGAAGGCGCATGGCTCAGTGGTTAGAGCGTCGAGCTTACGATCGTGAGGTTGTGAATTCGAATCCCGAACCGGGATGCGTGTTGTGTTTTTCAGCAAGACACTTTATTTCACGTTGCTCCATTTCACTCAGCTGTAGAAATGAGTTGCGACGTCACAGGTGCCAGGATGTATCGGGCTTTGCCTTCCCCTTGGATAACATCGGTGGTGTGGAGAGGGGAGGCTGGTATGCATGGGCGATTGCTGGTTTTCCATAAAACAACCTTGCCCGGCCTTGTGCCTGAGAGGGTAACTTTATAGGTGCAATCCCATGGTCAATCATGACCGAAGGGGTCTCAGCATATATATATGTATATATATATATATATATATATATATATATATATATATATATATATATATATATATATGCATATGTGTGTGTATGTGTGTGTGTGAATGTGTGTGAGTGTATGTTTATATATATATACATATATTTAAACAATGCGGAAGTTTTATTCATCAAAGTAATTACCATTACAATCAACACATTTTTGCCAACGAGTTACAAGTTTGTTTGTTTCGCTATCATAAAAGTCTAGAGTTTTGGAGCTGATGAACTCTTTGAACAAACTTTCAGCATCGGTTTGATTGATTTTTGAACTCTTTCTCTCGCAGGAAACTATCAAGATGTTTGACAAAGTGGTAGTCGGTAGGAGAAAGGTCTGGGGAATAAGCTGGGTGGGGAAGAACTTCGTACCTAAGTTCCTTCAACTTCTGGAGCATCATTGGTGAAACGTCGGGTCGAGCATTGTCATGAAAAATGATTGGCCCTCTTCTGTTGACCAGTCAGGGACGGAGGAGTAGCATTTTTTCATTCATTTTTGAAATTTCATGGCAATATGTTTTTGCAGTAATGGTTTTTTCGGGTTTTAAGAAGTTACCGTAGATGAGTCCAACAGTACATCACCAAACAGTCAACATAACCTTCTCTTTGAAGAGCTCGAGTTTAGGGAAGGTTTTCGGTGCTTCATTTTGGTTCAACCACTGTGAAGAACGTTTTTTTATTATTGTACAGAATCCACTTTTCATCGTAAGTTAAAGAAATGGATTGGTCTGGTTACGGAGAAGAAGCGACGAGCAAATTTCATATCTGCGCATTTTTTGATTTTCATTCAAATCGTGTGGTACCCATTTGTCGAGCTCTTTTGATTTTCCAATCGCATGTAAATAGTCGCAGGCAGTTTTCTAGCTAACCTGATGTTCTTTTGCCAGTTCTCGAGTGGTTTTACGTGGATCTTTCTCAATGAAGGTCTTTAATTGACTGTCATCGACGACAGATGAGCGTCCATTATGCCCACAACCTTCAAGGTTCACGTCTCCACTGCGAAATCATTTAAACCATTTTCGAGCTGACCACTCACTGGCTATTTCCTCACCAAACGTTTCGTTGATATCGCGCGCAGTTTCAGCCGCTTTACGTCCTTTTTTGAAGTTGAATAGCAAAATTGCTCGAAAATCGCGCTTTGACAGTTCCATTTCAGATGATTGTTACAACGGTGAAAATAAAAAATCACTGTTAATTTATTGATGCATTTGGGCAAGTCTATGTCTATATTATCAGACAATTGCAAAAAAATGTTTTAAAAAAATTCGAAACTCTGTAAAAATCTGCTACAAATTCTTCAGGTTTCATAACGTTGCTTACTTTTTACTCAACCTGATAGATTTCGTCGACAGAACTTGTTGGTATGAAGCCACTGACTACTACACCCCAGGGATCATTCTACCGACATGCTGTCTCTTGATTCTTACTTTTCTATTGGAGTTAATAAGTGCCTCAGTTCCACTTATCAGGCTGATTTTGTGTCACACCCAGAAAGTTTTGATTCATTGATCGCTTTTCTCCTCGGCCAAATTGTGTCCATCACTACACTACTACGACTGCAAAAAGACCCCTATACCAAGTCCTTCAGCTATAGAATTCTCATCTTCTGGACACCCCTATTATTACTGAACGTGTTTTTACTACCTGTATCGATTCGTAAAAAAATTGAGGTGGAACGTTAATGGCGTTAAAACCGTTGATCTCGGAGATGAAACCACTGAAAATAACAAACAGTATAGACAGTGTGTACGCTGTAGATTGTACAGATCTTTTGCGTTTACAGTTCAAGCACTAGCTAGCATATACGAATTTGGAGTGATGTATAATTTGTGTTATAGCTTTTCTGAACAATCGCAGGCGCGGCTGTGTGGCAAGAAGCTTATTTCTCAGCCATGTGGTTTCGGGTTCAGTCCCACTGCGTAGCACCTTGGGCAAATGTCTTCTATAGCCTCGGACAGACTAAAGTCTTGTGAGTGGATTTGGTAGATGGAAACTAAAAGAAGACCGTGACATACATAATACATACATACATATATATATATAAACATAATTAAGGGATCAGCAAATATTTGCTGATCCCTTAATTATGTTTATAAATGTATATGAACTTTTAAATAAGTTCTCCACCGATAATGGTGCTTACATACCGAAGGGCTTGGTAAAAATTATTAATTGTTGATTTATTAATAAATTAATAAATTAATAAACCTTTACCCTCTTAATTTGTAATAATTACATATATATATATATATATATATATATATATATATATATATATATATATATATATACGTAGCAGTTTGCAACATTTCGCCAAAACAGAGAATTATAAATGTCACTAAATGTGACTAGGGTGTTAGGGAACACCAACATTGCTAGAAACAAGAGCTAATCCGCCCTAATGTTGTAATTAAAGCACATGAATGAAAGCATATACACTAACAAGGACCATAATCGCCTGAAAAGTGCTGGTAGAGAATTCTTAATACTGATGCGTCAGTTTCGGCAATTTCCGTTACCTCATCAGTTAAGACAGTTCGACTGTTTGGATCTCTTTCCGGACTCGTTTCACCATTAGTATTTGTGCTTTCGTCATCCAAATAATTGGATGATTTAGCGATTCACTAATGGGTATATATACAATTAATATAAACAGCAGTTTGGAATGTTTTGCCAATAAGCAAATCGCTAAATCATCCGATTATTTGGATGACGAAAACATAAATACTAATGGTGAAACAAGTCCGGAAAGAGAGCCAAACAGTCGAGCTGTCTTAACTGATGAGGTAACGGAAATTGCCGAAACTGACGCGTCAGTATTAAGAATTCTCTACCAGCACTTTTCAGGCGATTATGGTCCCTTTAGTGTATATGCTTTCATTCATACAACATTAGAGCGGCTTAGCTCTTATTTCTAGCAATGTAGGTGTTTCCTAACACCCTAGTCACATTTAGTGATATTTATATATGTGTGTGTATGTGTATGTGTTTGTGTTTCTCTCCCACCACAGCTTGACAACTTAGCGGTTCGGCAAAACGGACCAATAGAATAGGTACGAATCTTAAAGGTATATGTCCTGGGGTCAACTTTGTTTGACTAAAACCCTCCAAGGTGGTGCCCCAGCATGGCCGCAGTCAAATGACTGAAACAAGTAAAAAGATAAAAGAATCAATTGACTTGAATTGCCATGGGTTGCGGAAGTAGTGGCGTTGCACAGTGTGTGGACATGTACCGTGGATTCGTAATTAGCCAGTGGTCAGATGATCTACAAAGGGGGGGGGGCAGTGATGGTGGATGTGGATGCAGCATTGCTACAATTTTAAGGCCTCAGAGTTACTTAATAGTTGGGGTTGGGTGAGGAAAGGAAGTAGTTTGGGGTGTCAAGTGGAAGATCAGGTTTTGAGATGCGTCATTGCGACGTCACGAGTCAATAACCATTAGGATACCTCCCCAGTGATAGTAAATTCTAGTATATGAAGCAGTCATTAGGGTTCTAGTAGTGGCTGTTCCAGTTTAGGTGTGTACGGTGAACTGTGATGAAATTTTCTCGATATGTGCGGTAGTTGTATTGCATAACTGTTGAAAGATTCAAGATTGGTATGACTCAACAGGGGGATATTTTCGAGTTTCTGCTCATGAACGCAGTGCACATTCAGTGTGAGATGTTTATGTTGCATATGAATCTCGCTTAAGTGCAAAAGGTTAGCGGGAAGGAATGAAGGATGGTTTTAAGCGCATGCGTTTGAGCGTTGTTGGAAGTGATGACAAATAAGCCGTCAACGTGTAGGTGGAAAAGTGCTTACGCAAAACCCAACTCTGGGGTACACTAGAGTTGATAGTATAACCCTGAGAAAACTCCACCAATATACATCACATCGGTGTGAGCTGAGAAGAAGCCACGTATGGAAACGACGAGAAACGCATAAGAGGTCAGTTTCGACAGAAGATACACGTGATTGATTTAACAAAAATGATGAAAGCAGGTCTATAAGCTGCAGTCTTACAGCATTATAAACAGAAACGAGACAGTTGATGGTTTGTAGTTTTGTTTCTTGGGAATTAAAAGAATTCACGTTCGAGTGATCTGTTCGAGTGATCTGTTCGAGTGATCTGTTCGAGTGATCTGTTCGAGTGATCTGTTCGAGTGTCGTGTGCCTTTGAAATATACACTCATACCTCGGTACTAAGGATAACTCTTTCACGGATTTCGGAAGCAGCGGACAAAACCACAGCATATCAACAACATCTCTTCACTGTCCCTGGTAAGCCTGATTTAAAATTAGAAATGTTGGATTTCCTGTATTTTAATGTATATTTACAGTGTACAGGTATTTTACATTGTCAGATTGGATAGTGTGCTTGATTAAAAGTACAGTACTGTATTTATTTCCCTGTCTTTCGTAATGTAATTGTTGATATCAGCCACTCCTAATGTAACCTAACCTTAGTGTCGGTACCTATGGACAATCAGCTTCATCCGACCGATGTTCTCCATCACTTTAATAGTACCGTGGTATGAGTATATTTTTATTCTGCCTCACGCTAGAAATATTTTATTTACATTTAGGCTGGGACGTAAGGACTTTCTGCAGCTAGAATATCATAATATTTAGTATATATCGAAGGAAAATACTACAATTACCTACAAAAATGACAAAACGAAAATTCCTGTTCTCAGTCTTCAAGGAAGCTAACAAATACAAAAGAACGGTTGAAATAATAATCAGTTGCGAATAGAATGGAGAAAAACTAACAAAATTAATAAATAAATACTAAAAACATAGCTGAAAGCAAGAATATAGAATGTCATTTTACGATAATGACAGGAAAAGCTTCTCCTTCGTGTCGAAAACACAACACGAAGAACGAACCTGGCGGGGGCGGTAAATATTGCACAAAATGTAACGGAGAAGCACAGAACTCTAAAGAGAAATCGAAGGAGATTCAAGAGCAGCAAAAAAAAGCAAATCCTTCATAATAGAAATCCCGAAACGAATATAATGAAATCGAAAACAAAACGTTACTGCACAATATAAGATACGACGTGAATGTTGGCAGAAAGCAATCAATGATATTGTGTGTGGCTGCCCAGTTTCAGCTAACTGTCTGTCTGTCTGTCTGTCTGTCTGTCTGTCTGTCTGTATGAATGTATGTATGTATGAATGTATGTATGTATGAATGTATGTATGTATGTATGTATGTATGTATGTATGTATGTATGTGCGCGTGCGTGTGTGTGTATGCATGTGAGTGTGTGATTGTGTGTGCGCGTGTGGTATATATACTTATATATATAAACGAGGTCTCATCAATAAGTATCCAGACTGTTGGCATAGTAACGAAGCCAAAGCATGCAGAGTGAAGCCGCTGGGCAAAGATGGACCTTGAACTCTGCTGTGCATGCGCAGTAGATTTAAACGTTCTAGCTCACTTCCGCTGTTTCCAGCAGTGCTTAGAAGGAAGGTGTGTAGCGTGTGATCGTCACATTGACCACAACAGAGAAAGTTGTCATGGTAATACCTGCTCAGAGGCCTACGCAAAGTTGCAGAAAGTGTATGAGCCGCACACAAATATACGAGTGGGTCACTGGGTCACACGTTTCTAAGATGACGGAAAAAATGTCGATACTAACAAGTGTTCTGGGAGACTCGCAACCAACAGAACTGAGAAAAACATTGCAGATGTGTGTGCAGCTGCGCAAGTAGATCGTCGAATCACCATCCGTGAGTTATCAGAGGATGTGCAGATTAGTTACGGTTCTGTTCAATCCACCATCACTGAAGATTTAGGTTTGAGACACGTGTCTGCCAAGTTTGTGCCAAAACTGCTTTCAGTTGACCAAAAAGACACTCAGGTTTCCGTTGCACAAGATCTCTTTGATCATGTCGAAAATGATAAGTTTTTGAAAACTTTGCGTAGGTCTCTGAGCAGGTATCGCCAAGCTTTTGGCAAAATTTGAAGCAGACACTGCTCAACTTTCTCTGTCATGTTCAATGCAACTATCACACGCTACGCACCTTCCTTCTAAGCACTGCTGTAAACAGCGGAAGTGAATTCATAACGTTAAGACTTAGTGCGCGTGCACAACAGAGTTCAAGTTCAATCTGTACCAAGCGGTTTTGCGCTGCATGCTTTAGCTTCGTTACTGTGGCAACAGTCCGGATACTTATTGATCAGACCACGTATATGTATATGAGTATGTTTAGGTGTGTGTATTATATATATGTGTGTGCGTACGTGTATATACATACACGCGCGTGCAAGTCCTGAATTTAAATACTACAAATGATCCAGATACCTGGAACTATAAAAATCTGCAAGACATTCTTAAGATTTGTAGGATGATGAACAAAACAAGATGCTTTCCTTCGCAACCTTGCTATCAAGCTGGTGGTCACTCAAAATGTATTCTAAATTAAAAAAAGAGAACGAGAATACACACATACACACACACACACACACACACATATATATATATATACATACGTACGTGTGCATGTGTGTGTGTGTGTGTGTGTGTGTGTGTGTGTGTGTGTGTGTGTTAGTGTGAGTAAAATAACACAAGTGCAACGAGGGGAATAAGAAACGGGCAGTAAGCTGGACAACGCGAGAGGTTAAAACAAGTAGACAAAAATTCAAAAGGTGGTGGTCAAAAAGTAATCCCGCACAAAATAAGCATAAGATGTAGAATGCAGTGAACAGTTCGCCGGCGAAAGGAAAGGAGAGGAATTACACTGACGTTTCCGTGAAACCTTTACCAAAGTAGAGTACGAAATAAATAAGAAAGAAAAGAAACAGGAAAAGAAACGATGCCTGTTTAAAGCACGTGTATATATATATATGATAAGATAAGAAAATAGAGAGATAATTAATAAATTGCTATTTATTAATTAAAAAAAATTGACAAACATCTCTTACAGCTGTTTCAATTCAAGCTCTTCAGAAAATTAATTAATAAAATTAAAAATTATCTGAAAGTTGAATCTCGTCAGAGGTAGTTTAAGGTTGTTTAAGATATGCAAAATAAGTGTTCAATGCCTGCATGCTAAGTAAACACCTGCAAACCGTTAGCGGTTTCAAATAATTTTAAATTTTATTAATTAATTTTCTGAAGATCTTGAATTTTCTTATTATAATAGATAGATATATATATAAACCATGGTTTATATAGTTACCTTGCTATTATTAACTGTAATGTTCAACATTCTTTGTATAGGTAACTAACCCGTACTTTCATAGGATTTTGCTGTCCCATAATGAGGTTTGTAACCTTTATTTGTTTATATATATATATATATATATATATATATATATATATATATATATATATATATATATATATATATATATATATATATAATTACTGTTTGAGAAAATTACTATTTGGAAATCTCTCAACGGGAGACATTCAGTAGCAGTACTCTAGATTAAAGATTATTTGCCAATACAGCGTGGCAGTCCTGGTTTAGGACGATTGTTTCTATTATTTAGCCCAAGGAAAACTAGTCCTAAACCAGGACTGCCACATTATGTTGGTAAATTATCTTTGCTCTCTCTCTCTCTCGTGGGTTGGTTGCAGCTTCTAGGTGTTAGAGAATATATTCTCTATGTACTTGGTGTTATAGGCAAGCGAGACACCTCACATAGGTCCCTTCTCGGAGCGACAGACATCGATGTTTCGTCTCGCTTCTCTTTGACTTACTTTGAGGTGTTTTCTTTTACACCAGGCGCATAGAGAATATGTTCTCTTACTCCTAAAAGCTGCAGCCGACCCACGAACTAACAACGCGCAAACCTTGTGTATGTGTGTTCGATTTTGTTTATATACCTCGAGACACTTCTAGTTCATATTTGAATATATATATATATATAATATTTGCATAATTCGAGAGAACCGGGTATTTAAATAGTGAAAGCACCAAGGTAGCATCGGTTATAGCACTACTGTGTACAAACAATGTATAACAACAAATACGTACTCACTAAAGCAAATACGGATTTGTTCTCCAGTTATGCATACATTCACAATTGGCTGACGGAATATTCTACGAGTCATGAAGGTAATACATAGGTATACTCAATGTACCTATTGCACCGCTGTCTATAGACTCCAGATCCAAACGAATTGCAGATTCCAAGTTAGGTAAAGAATAAAAATAAAAACAAATGGACTGCTGTTCACTACAGCTGTTTCGGAGATGTTTTTTTCTTGATGAAGAAAGTGCTACATCATGCAAGAAAAACCCGTTTTCATCAGGTGAATACAGGTAGAATTAACACTTAGAACTTCTCAAGTACATACTGCCAAATGACTCAGCCACTCTTGACAAAATTAGCTCTGCGGCATCCGTAATTATGGTAAAGCTATATATATATATATATATATATATATAACATAGTGGCTCGAACTTCCTGATCTCTGAGCTACACACCCTGTCGAGTAAAGTTACTTTAGAAGTTCCTCAGTGAAACCCCATTTCAGTCGCCTGTATTCGTGGTTGCGCGCTTTCAGTCATTCTTCGCCCTAGATAATAATAGGCACGAAAACGGAATTGAAGATAGAAAGTATGGTTTGTTTATGTATCTTTTCTCTTGTGAGTATCAAATGTAAGGTAGTTTCTGAATGATTACAAAATTCAGGATAGGTCAGATGAATCTCGCCACGAAAGTGAATCAAATCCAGAAATTAGCTGCAAAATTACTTTGTCTTTGTGCTTTGAGACAATCGTAACTTTTACAGTTAAAACTGTTTAAATAAAACATTATCATTATAAAATATCGTCATTGAAAGCTGGATTTTCAGAGTCGGTGTAGCCACATTTAAAAATATCGTTTTCTAACTTACCTCCTTACGAGATTTAATTAGTTATGTAGTTCTTGAGGTCTTATATAACTTCCGATAATGCTGGGTAATCATGGAGAATTTGTTGGAATTAGATTCAGAAGTAAAATTATTATCAAAGTCGTGTTTCTTTAAAATGGACGACTAATTATATGAACCTGAATAGATATCAGCATGATTCCACAATATCAAAACAAAATTGCTTACGGCCTAAACTTGTGTGTTACCGAATACATCTAAAAACGATGACAAAACGGCAAGAAAATATATAGCCATTAGTTCTAAAACGAATTAAGATTTTTTCACCTCACTAGTCAATGCGGGTTTGTATATCGCGACGATCACAACTATGCAGGTGACAGCTACAGGCTCAGAAAGTGAAATCCTTTTACAGAATGTTATACATTTGTGATTTTTAGTTAATATATTTCAAATGGAAGACATTTCAATACAGAGTTCATTTCGAACTATTGTGTGAACCTGGCAGAATTGCTAATATATTCCATACACGTAGAAATAATTATAGTTCTTTACATATAATCATATAATTGATACTGAGAAAATACTTTAATATATTAATTTACATTCTGTCTGTCTGTCTGTCTGTCCGTCTGTCCGTCTGTCCGTCTATCTATCTATCTATCTATCTATCTATCTATCTATCTATCTATCTATCTATCTATCTGTCTGTCTGTCTGTCTGTCTGTCTATCACGTTCTCTCTCCTCTCTCTCCTTCTGTCTCATATACATTATGTAGGTATATATATATATATATATATATATATATATATATATATATATATATATATATATATATATATATATATATATATCAATCAAAATAAGCAACAGGATATTTTGCTTATTTTGATCTTATTCACCTCACTTTGAACTGTGCAGATAATACCAAACTGACTTGGAGCTTCAACTTAAGTACCTAATTCAACTGAATCTTAATTATATATATATATATATATATATATATATATATACGAGTGAGTGGACATACGAAAGAAGGACACTCAACACATTTATTGGGAGTTACACGTATGGATCAAAACAGTCTGATTCAAATTCGTTGGTACTCCGAGTTTCAAGCGTGATGCTAGTCTTCAGCCAGTTTGAATTCATTTTGAAGACTGGCATCACACTTGAAAAACTCGGAGTACCAACGAATTTGAATCAAACTGTTTTGATCCATATATATATCAAAGTAAATACTAAAATCGAAAGAGCTACTAATAGTGTCATGCTATCATGATACTTGAACAGGCATATCTATAAAATACGCCATGTATCTTAAAGCAATTTTTCAGGCTTTGTTTATGCGTTATACTCTTTACTCTTTCACTCTTTTACTTCTTTCAGTCATTTGACTGCTGCCATGTTGGAGCACCGCCTTTAGTCGAGCAAATCGACCCCAGGACTTATTCTTTGTAAGCATAGTACTTATTCTTTCGGTCTGTTTTGCCGAACCGCTACGTCACTAGGACGTAAACTCACCAGCATCAGTTGTCAAGCGATATTGGGAGGACAAATAAACAGTCAAATAAACACACACGCACACACACACACACACACACACACACACACACACACACACACACACACACACACACACACACACACATACATATATACGACGGTAATCTTTCAGTTTCCGTCTATCAAATCCGCTCACAAGGCTTTGGTTGGCTTGAGGCTATAGTAGAAGACACTTTCCAAGGTGCCACTGAACCCGGAACAATGTGGTTGGTAGACAAGCTACTTACCACACAGTCACCCCTGCGCATATATTTATATGCATATATATATATATATATATATATATATATATATATATATATATATATATATAAATATATAAATAAATAAATGTATATATAAATAAATAAATAAATAAATAAATAAATAAGTAAATATATATATATATATATATATATCGTGAATTCAAACAAAGAAGAACAAACAAGAAAAAACAATAACGCGGGGATGTGGTACAAGTACTGTATTATCAGACGCTCAGGAAAGGAAGGAAAAAGGATTTAACGTTTCGAGCAAAGCTCTTCTTCAGAAATAGAGGAAAGTCCAAAGGAAGACAAGGCGGAGGAAGAAAATCGCCAACGATACACATGCGGTTACATTTTGTAACACACACACACACACACACACACACACACACACACACACACACACACACACACACACACACACACACACACACACACAGAGACACACACACACACTTGAACTACAAAAGAAACGTCACACTGTAAAAGATTATTTGTTTCACACACGATATTGAGATTATATGGATTTTATCACATTTCTAGGTAATTTGATATCAGGAAGGTGTCACCGACCTACGACACCACTCTCCATTGAAAACACAAGAATTGCATGTAGGGTTCGAACTCGTTTACTTTTCGTGAACATGGTAATGTTCGTGAACGCATCTTTATAAAAAGCATGATGCACAATCGGGTTCGGTCGTCTTCTGCGGGCCATCAAAGAACGCGCCGACGACGGCGCGGAACGCCGCCGCGCGTAAGCGGACTCGTCGGCTAGATCTGAGGTCCTCACTGGACCGTTCGATCGGTAGTAGCGACGGGCGGTGTGTACAAAGGGCAGGGACGTGATCGACGCGGGCTGATGACCCGCGCCTACCGGGAATTTCTTGTTCACGGGGTTGCTTCCAGGCCCCGATCCCTATCACGGGAGGTGGTTCAGAGGTTTCCCGACCCTCTCGGGCCGGGGAAAATGCGCCCGCTGATACCTCCAGTGTAGCGCGCATGTGGCCCCGGACATCCAAGGGCATCACAGACCTGTTATCACTCCGCCACGTGCAGCTTTCTACCGCCTGTCCCTCTAAGAAGCGTTCGCCAACCGACTGGCTCGGACGCGATAGGCTGATCAACGTCCACGGGTCATTGCTAATGACTTGAACTGAGGTATTCGGACAATTGAGCGGCTGAGGAAACATACAATGTCACAAACAGCACGGATGATCATCCACGCACTGACCGACTGAGGGTTACAACGGCACGTCAAGATCGCCACCTGCACCGACTGCACTTGCAGGACCGATTCCGGAGGGCAATGGAATCACCTAGGCAGACTATAGGGATTCACCACAGACCCATTTGTGCAAAGACACACCACACCACACCACTCTACACACCAACACACCACACACCACCATACCACCACACCACACACTACCACACCACACACAACCACACCACACACCTCCATACCACACCACACCACATCACACCACCCCGCACACATTAGCACTGACCACTTCCCAGCACCCACACCAGTGCACACACTAGCACTGACCACTTCCAAGAACCTGCATCATCATCCGCACACCTAAACATGCACACACGCACACGTCAACGTCACCAGCCCCCTTCCACACGCACATACACGCTCTCACATACACACGCATGCGCAGCTTCACTTTGGGGTCACCACTACTTTATTATCTCTCCTTCTTCCTAGCTCTCCTGTGTGACCCCTCTGTCCAGCATTCGCCATGATAGATCGCTAGCCACTAAACCTTTTTTATTTTCTCTCCCTGTTTATTTCTGTGTTCTTTTCTGTGGAAGAGCGTCGGCTCGAAACGTTAAAGACTTTCTCACTTCCCGAGCGTTAAACTAATACATCTATTTGTTGTTTACACACCCGTCTTCGTCATTTTTTTTGTAAATTCTCATATATATATATATATATATATAGTATGAGTGGCATATTAGCAATCTAAAGGCAAATTTATAGACGTCACTAAAGTGACAGAGAGTACAAAATGGCGCCGGCATTGCTAGAAACAATAGTGAAAACAACTCATTAGCTACAAAAGCATTATCATAGTAAACTGACAAGAGAAACAGAGCTCCCTACGGTCGCAGACATGGCCATATCACTAGTGATTTCGAACTTTCGTGTAGAACATCTTAATTGTTGTCAGTGGCTCTTACTGCGCCTAGAGTTAAGCTCATCTCACCTCCTCAACTTATAAGAAAAACCGTTGAAAACATGTGCTGATTTCAAAAAACGGTAGAAGTGGAAACTATAAATAATATGGGTGGTTTATTAGTAATCTAACAAGCTAAAGGCAAATCTATAGACGTCACTAAAGTGACAGAGGATACAAAGTGGTACCGGCATTGCTAGAAATAAGAGTCGAAACGACTCATTAGTCACAAACGCACTATCTTAATAAGCTGACAAGGGAGACAAACCTCTCTACGGTCGCAGAAATAGTCATATCACTAGTGATTTCGAATTTTGATGCAGAGGTGAGTTGAACTTAACCCCAGGCTCAGTAAGAGATCTCAAACTTTGTTTTGGGAGGCAGTCGATTAGATTGACCCTTCTACGCAACTGGTAGTTAATTTATCGACCCTGAAAGGATGAAAAGCACAGTCGACCGCGGCGGAATTTGAACTCAGAACATGAAGATAGACGAAATACTGCTAAGCATTTCGCCCGGTGTACTAACGTTTCTTATTTCTTTACTGCCCACAAGGGGCTACACACAGAGGGAACAAACAAAGACAGACAAACGGATTAAGTCGATTATATCGACACCAGTGCGTAACTGGTACTTATTTAACCGACCTCGAAAGGATAAAAGGCAAAGTCGACCTCGGCGGAATTTGAACTCAGAACGTCGCGGCAGACGAAATACCGTTAAGCATTTCGCCCTACCACACATGATACTTATGCTAATATCTGATATCATCAATCATTGTATCTATCTATCTATCTATCTATCTATCTATCTATACTTCAAGACCATATAGTGATAAAAGCGTGAAGAAAGTTTTAGAAACAATAGCGAAAAAGTCATATTCCACCGTCGTAAAAGAAAGAACACGTTTGCTTACAAATTTGCCTGATCAGAATTATCGAGAGACTTAACCATAACGAAGACATGGGACATGGAATTGATTTTTGATACGAACTATTGGTGAATCACTAAAACGAAAGGAAAATGTAATTCGGAACCACAAATTCATAAAGAAAATGTATTGTGTATTGTTGTTGGCACTCCGTCGCTTACGACGTCGAGGGTTCCAGTTGATCCGATCAACGGAACAGCCTGCTCGTGAAATTAACGTGCAAGTGGCTGAGAATTCCACAGACACGTGTACTTTTAACGTAGTTCTCGGGGATATTCAGCGTGACACAGTGTGACAAGGCTGACCCTTTGAATTACAGGCACAACAGAAACAGGAAGTAAGAGTGAGAGAAAGTTGTGGTGAAAGCGTACAGCAGGGTTCGCCACCATCCCCTGCCGGAGCCTCGTGGAGCTTCAGGTGTTTCGCTCAATAAACATTCATAACGCCCGGTATGGGAATCGAAACCGCGATCCTATGACCACGAGTCTGCTGCCCTAACCACTGGGCCATTGCGCTTCCACTAAAGAAAATGTACATACATACAAACATGCATAATACATACATGCATGCACGTATGCATGTATGTATGTATGTATGTATGTATGCATGTATGCATGTATGTATGTATATATATATGATATTAACACAATAACAGCAACATTACATTGTAACACATACCTACATACATGTATATATATATGTGTGTGTGTGTGTGTATATATATAAATCTACGTGAGTAATGTTAAAAAAGTGAACGTATCCTGTGTTTCAAGAATTGGAAAAAAAGTAGGTTACAGATTGATTTTATTGTTTCTCCATCTATTACACCATTATCAATACAAGAATGGTCTGAAACAAATAAACAATAACAGAGAATGCGTATGTGTGTGTAGGAGGTCGTTTTTCCGCGCGTATGTACGTGTACGTGTGCGTGCGTGTGCGCATGAATTCATGTGTGTATGTATGCGTCTATGCTGAGTATGACCACAATAGAAACAACATTACGTTCTTTTAAAAGAGTGTTTTATAAAAATGTATACCTTACACCTACGGCGAAGAAAATGCCTGCAGTTTGTGAGGTCACGAAACTATATACAATGTGTATACTGGAAAATAATAACTTTTGAATACCCCCGATTCATGAATGTGTATGTAT
>NC_142939.1:28353374-28378374 GCF_046866305.1 Octopus bimaculoides
GATAAACAAATGGAATTAAATACTACATACGTTAACAAAATTTAATTAAACACATTAAAAAAAAAAAAAAAAAAAAAAAAAAACACACACACACACACACACACATGAACATATAAATAAATAAAAACTAATACAAATGAACACGTATTAACAGAGAATATAGGTGATACAGACACTCCCCATACACACATGCACTTACAAAAGACACAGACACATTGAAGGACACGCATGCGTAGACACATACAATAGGAATACAAAATACAAAATGGCTGATAGTTAGCAAGGTGAGACAAACATAAGAAAGAAGGAAACAAAGGACCACTGATGAGGTCACAGAAGTGTGACGAAAGAACTCTGGCCGAAATAAGATTAAGATTAAGATTAATGTAATATAAAGCTGAAAAAAAAAAAATTAACACCAAATATACAGTGCGTGTGTTTTTATTGGCTAAACTGGCAATATGACCATCCCCAAGTACAACAACATCTGTTTCAACACACGATTTCACATAAAAAATCTTGCAAAACAAATATATATATATATATATGCTCTAATTAATTACTTTTGAATCGAGTTTCATGCCATGGTGATCTTCAGCCGCAATTTCCTTCCATATTTGAGTTCATTATAGATACATATGTAAGCCAAGCTCGCTAGTTCATTTATGATATTACATTCCACTATTTTTGTATTATTTATTGTGACTATCATTTTTATTGTTTAGCTTTCAATGTTACTTTGTTTTGTTAGGTGATTTGTGTCATTCGTTAATTCGTTGTTTGTATTAAGTTTTCGTATATTGATTTACAAGTGTTATTTTTTCTCCATGGACCGTTTGGTATTTGCAGTCGAGTATTTTAAAGTTTCTGGTATCCTGTTTTCCTAACTTCGGTTAGGTTGTTCCACATCCTGTTTATTGTGATGTTTTTGCTACGTGCTTATTTTCATGTCATTTAAGTTGTTGTCAAGCGCTGTTTCCTGCTTTTTAGTAGGAAGTTTATGTTACCTGAATTTCTGATATCCCGTCTCGCTTCAGTTTGCTTCATTCATATGTGTTAGTTATTTTTTTCATTTAAATTATTTTTCTGAAGTTGTTTGCTTTTTTTCTTTATTGTAGTTCAAAAAATGACGACAGAAAAAAAAAGAGACAGAAAAAGAGAAATTCAGATAAATAACGAATATACTCTAGAACCTGTGCTAAGTACTCTTTCTCCTTCATTCTCAGGAGTGGCTGTGTGGTAAGAAACTTACTTACCAACCGTTTCAGGTTTTTATTAGGTAAGACCATTTTATTTCTAAAGCAAAATTTAGGCATTTTGCACACAAGCCATCGTGACATGATTTGATGAAATCTGCCCCAAAGCGTACAATTTCGCTATTTTACGCACATACACAAAAATGACGACGACGCGGGTTCGTTACCAGACTCTGCTCGTATTTTCGTCAAATTGGTCCTATCCTTTAATATAGATTTTAAATTTTTGAAAAATGTCGAAATTTGACGAAAAATGTTTCATGGCTATAAACAGATATCTTATTAACGGTAATTTTTTATCGGGTGCCTCAGCTAGTATATATATATATATATATATATATATATATATATATATATATATATATGTGGAGAATGGAGCAACAAGTACAAGAAAAAGCAATACTGTTGGACTAGTTAGCCGCTGTTTTATTACGTGGAGGTTATGTATTGAGTCATTGTGGAGGTTGAGGTTATGTAGTGAGTCATTAGTATATATATATATATATATATATGTATATATATATATATATATATATATATATATATATATATATATATATATACACATATTTATTTATATACAAAAAGAGCGATAGAAAGACAGCTTATGTACATAGAGTATATATATATAAATATGTATGTATGTGTATATATATATCTCGTGGCACTCCGTCGGTTACGACGACGTGGGTTCCAGTTGCACCCTGCTTATGAAATTAACGTGCAAGTGGTTGAGCACTCTACAGACACTTGTACCCTTATCCTAGTTCTCGGGGGAGGTTCAGCGTGACACAGAGTGTGACAAGGCTGACCCTTTGAAATACAGGTACAAAAGAAACAGGAAGAAAGTTGTGGTGAAAGAGTACAGCATTGTTCGCCACCCCCTTTCCCTGACAGAGCCTCGTGGAGCTTTAGGTGTTTTCGCTCGATAAACAGTTGCGATTCCCGGTCTGGGAGTCGAAACCGCGATCCTTCGACCGCGAGTCCGCTGCCCTAACCACTGGGCCATTGCGCCTCCCCTTATTTCTTTCTCAATCGGTTTCCAGTTAGCATTTACGAATACATGCCCTTACACATATATATGATATCCAAGAAACTCCAGTGTATGTGCAATAATGCGAACACAAATGTCACTACAATTAAATATAAGCAGGTAAGTATATGTGAATAGGAATTTCAACGTCTAAGTGTTCAAATATATGTATATGTATGTGTCAGTACAAATGTCAAAATTTAATATATGTAGACGGCAAGGCGGCAAGGCGGCGAGCTGGCAGAATCGTTAGCACGCCTGGCGAAACGCTTAGCGTTATTTCGTCTTCCGCTACGTTCCGAGTTCAAATTCCGCCGAGGTCGACTTTGCCTTTCATCCTTTGCGGGGTCGATTAAATAAATACCAGTTACGCATATATTGTCCTGGATTGTCTCTGGGTAATATCAACGGAGTGGAGAGGATCTGTGAGGCTGCACAATCGCTGGCGGGGCGATTTTCTGACGCCCGGTTGAACAGGAGGGTACCGTAGTGGGTATGGAAGCTTGGGACGGGAACACGAGTGAAACCGACCGCGGATGCAATAACCTCATGCACAGACATCAGCAGTTCAATAGTCACTGAAAATTCATATATCACTGGTAGTGAGATTTGACTGGACTGCGGGTACAGGACGTCTGTTACTGAAGAGATGAGGTGCGTTGAAATCATGTGATCTGGTTGTTCCGGAATCCGTAGAAAACAATTCTTGTTTGCCGATGATATAAATATGTTTGCTTTTTTGCACCATGTGTCCATAAGATCCTCTCAAGATTAATAGCTCAGTATTCGGCTCTTTAGCAATACATACCACGTTAAGTTGAATATTGAGATTGCCTTTTGGTATTAATACTACTTCTGCTACTAATAATTATGCACACACGCACGCACACGCACACACGCACACACGCGCACAGACACACATACACATGCAAGATGTAATTTATGATAAAATGATATGGAGCGTGACCTTCGAGTAAGGCGTGATTTGATGGTGATCTGATGGAGATTTCATGGCTATTTCTTTCATATTCGACGCTCACTTCGAATCACGTATTTCTCTATATGCATACATACATAATACATACATGCATACAAACACACATCCATAATTACATACATGCATACATACATAAATACATTCATGGATACATACATACATACATAAATACATGAATACATACATACATACATAAATACATACATACATACATGCATACATACATACATACATACATACATACATACACATATGTCTCTGACACATTCACTAACCCACTCACTTTTTCACTCTCCCATCCTCCCTTCCCCCTCTCTCTGTTTTTCTACGAGCAATCTTCCTTTACTTGACGTTGTGATCAGTATTGTTTGTCAAAATGATTTTGATAGAATTCAGAAAGTGTCAGATTGTGGACTTGCATACAGAACATACACGCGCACACACAAATACATATGCAGAGTTGCAGCAACTACACATTACAATCCCTCAAACATACGCACACGTCCTGTCTCACTACATATACACACACATATAGATGCATACACACATGCACGCTGACATTCACACATACACATCATACAGACACGCATATATGTATATATATATATATATATATATATATATATATATATATATATATATATATATATATTTTCACAGAATATAGATTCACAGAATCTTTTGCAGTTCTGTGAATATATATATATATATATATATATATATATATATATATATATATATATATATATATATATATATATATATATATATATATATATATATATAATATATATATTCACAGAACTGCAAAAGATCTGAATTTTACTATTGCTCTCACCGACACACAGACATACATATACTTGCGAACGCACACCCTGTATACACCTACGTACAATCCGGTGTCTTTCTCTGTGTGTGTACACACACATACATACATAAATACATACACAGACACACACGCGTGTATATATATATATATATATATATATATATACATACACACATACATGCATGCAACATGCTAACACACATAAATACACACGTACACACACATATGCATGTATATATATATATATATATATATATATATATATATATATATATATATATATATATATATATATAGGTACATTTATCAATGTATGAATGAACGAATGTATCAGAAATCGATGTAAAACCTTAAAAAAAAGAATAGTGAGTTAGAATATTTAAATCTATGAATAATGTAGTGTCACGAGGAATTATGTGCATGCCATAGTTTCTTGGAATATAAGAAAAAAAATGCCAAACAGATCATATATACATTTTTTCCTATACGATCCATTGACTTATATTCAATTATTCATTCCTGAAATATCAATTATAATGACTGATATAAAAATTATTTTGATTTTTCTGCTCTAACCTTAGGCAGGATTACTGCTGTTCACGCATACACATTTAACGTATATCCATATACATCTGTGTATGTATATACAATTCGTAGTACTTCACTCGTACTATCTCATACGCTTATATACATATATACATTTGTATACACCTTGGTACATACTACTAAAGGGAAATATCTCAGAGAAATTATTGTAGAGATAGATAAACAGATAGGTATAAAAATATAGTTTGACAGAACACACACGCATACATACATACATACATACATACATACATACATACATACATACTTATATACATACATACATACATGCATACATACATACATACACACATACATACATATATACGTAAATACATACATACATACATATATATATATATCACAGTATGTGCATGATGACTAAAGCATACATTTCTACAATCCTCAACCGATTTTCACTAAACTTTACACACACATTACTTATGTCCCAAGGATGCTCATGCACTAAACATTTCGCCCAGAGTTCCTGCGTAAACGGACATAAATGGACAGAGTTTTTTGTATGTAGGGACTTCCATACCATTTTAATCTTTTATAATATTGAAAGGATTTTGTCTATTTATTTCCACTGTCCACTAACAACGGTGATTAAGTTGACTAGGAATACTGTACGCATATATTTCCACAGTTCTCAACCGATTATCACCAAACGTTACACACGCATTATTATGTCTCGAGGATGGTCATGCACTAAACATTTTGCCCAGAGCTCTCGCGTTAATGGACCTGAAAGAACATAGTTTTTTGTATGTAGGATCTTCCGTACTTTTTTAATATTTTTATAAAAGTGGACGGATTTTGCCTATTTATTTATTTCGACTGTCCACCTGCCACGGTGATTAAATTGACTAGGAAAACTGCATGCGATGAATATCCAATACCAAACAATCTTAATCTCCATATTTAAACTGCATTAAACTTTGGCAAGCGTACCTTTACCTATTCTGAGTTACTTGAAAGGTGATGTTCCTTTCCCTTTCTTCTATTTCTTGATACCTTTGTTTACCTACCAATGCATTGTTTCACTTAAAGGATGCTTATTTACCCATCCATTATGATACTTCGACTGTTGGCCATTGTATTCAAATACGTAATCAACTCCCAAAACTTCGCATCGCTTCCAAACTTATATATTCTGTGATCATTAAAGTGCAACGCCCTCCACCTTAACGCACCTTCAATTTGATTTACCGTTCCTAGGATATTCGGAAACATAGATTGCCGTGATACTCATAAACCTTCTCGGTAGTTCAATTATTTGCAGGAAAAATACCACCAAAGTAACTTAAACTGTCCAAAGAACGGGTGCGTTTGCTAGTACATATATATATATAAAATATATATTATACATACATATATATACACACATATATATATGAATATATATTTATATTGTTCTTAAGCAAGAATATTATTGAGAGTGACTTCAAAGTTTCGGTAGGTGAAGTGGCCAAAGCTTGGAAGCCATTGTCAACAATATTCGTGTTTCAGAATTAGAGAAAAGCCCATTAGATTAATGTAAAATTGTTTTTATTATAACAGCATAAGAACAAACATTAAAATACACACACACACACACACACACACACACACACACACACACACACACACACACACACACACACACACACACACATATGGATATAGAAATAATGTAAATGTGTGTGTGTGTACCTTGTCCTTGCCTAGGGCCATCAATCAATTCATGGAATCAGACGTGTGTCGTATTGAAACACATTTTCGAAATGGGTGGAGTTTAAACTCAGATCAGAGAAATCCGGAAAGATGGCCACAAGGCCATCTGTCACCTGTCCGACGATCTAACAACTCGGTTTATCGCCCCATAGGTCTCCCCACCCGCTTATATGTATGCATATGTATATATACAGATACATATTCTCTCTCTCTCTCTCTCTCTCTCTCTCTCTCTCTCTCTCTCTCTCTCTCTCATTCTCTTTCTCTCATTCTCTCTCTCTCTCTCTCTCTCTCTCTCTCTGTATCCCTTAATCGGTTTTCGAGTGTTATTAGATTCTCATCAGAGGCGTCTTGGGGAATCGAATATTTTAAGATCAGTTAGCTCAGTCGGTTAGATCGTTGTGCTAATAACGCGGATGTCGTGAGTTCAAGCCCCATACTGGTCAGTCGAATATACATGTGTGTATGTGTATATATATATATATATATATATATATATATATATATATATATATATATATATGGACATATATATATATATATATATATATGGACACATATATATATATATATATATATATATATATATATATATATATATATATATATATATATATATGTATATATATAAATATATATATATATATATATATATATATATATATATATATATATATATATATATATATATATATAGGTATATATATATATATATATATATATATATATATATATATATATAATCATAAATATATAGGGATTGACAGTAACCTGCTTCTCCAACATACTGAGAATTCAGAAATAGCAGTCAAAGAACTACTGATTTCAAAACTACAAAATATTACTCTAGATTGATAGCGATATTTTTGATACATACAGAACAAAAAACAATAATATCGCTATCAATCTAGAGTAATATTTTGTAGTTTTGAAATCAGTAGTTCTTTGACTGCTATTTCTGAATTCTCAGTATGTTGGAGAAGCGGGTTACTGTCAATCCCTATATATTTATGATTATAAATGATTTTTACCGAAAAGGTTTTTTCATACTGAGCTACCCGGCAAAATTGTTAATTATTAATTTTATTACTAATTGACGATTCCCTGCCCTGCATATCTCTCTATATATATATATATATATATATATATATATATATATATATATATATATATATATATATATATATATACATATATATATATATATATATATATATATATATATATATATATTTATATATACATACGCACTCCCATACACACACACATACACACACTGCAAATTTGCTGTGAAGAACCTAAAAAAGAAACAAGGCTGAAACGGCTTCAGAAACGTTCGTTTTCTTCCTAAAACCAGCATCAAAACATTAGTAGAGCAGGTGTTTCGTCATCCCCATCTAAACAAAATATTTTAGTGGGCGCGAGGAGGAATAAATATTTTCGAAGACTTGAAATGATTGTTGGTGTTTTCCAACACATATTGCCTAAAGCAAGAGAGGCTCTTCAAAGCAAAATAGCAGTGAGTACTGCTCTTGTACGAATCATATATGTACGAGTCATATATGTCCCAAGCAGATCTGAACTCATGTAAATGTTTCATTATATATATATATATGTATATATATATATATATATATATATATATATATATATATATATATATATATATATATATATATATATATGTATACATATATACAAATAATATATGAGTATATGCATATATACGTACATATATGTACATACCTACATCTACATTTATATATAGATGCATATCTGGGTACAGGACGTTGCAAAGAAAAAAAACTTGGACAAAATGATAAACGGAGTATAGAAAACACACACGCCACATAGAGAACATTTCCTTTATCAGCTGCCACCATTCTAAAACTAAGCGTTTCGAAGAGTTAGGGCAGGACACATTGTTAGAATGGCGTTTCCCACGGGCCACAAATTAAATTTGTACTGTAGTGGCGGACAGAAAACAAGACAGGAAAACGAAACAGTGAAAAAAAGCTAAAAAGGTTATACGGCCAGACGGGAAAAAAATATGTGTATACTGAACGGTGTGAAGCAACGAACTGGAAGGAAGAGAGACGAGGAATGTTCGTGCGTAGTTATATATATATATATATATATATATATATATATATATATATATATATATATATATATATATATATATATATATATATATATATATATATATATAACTACGTAGGTTTTCCACCCTCTGTCAGTGTACCCATGTTCAGCGAGCGAGAACAACATGCCAGAAAACTCAGTATATCTAGTTACACAAACACACACGTTTGTATATATATGCCCTACTCTTCGAAACGCCTGTGTTAGAATGGGAGTAGCTGATGAAGGAAAATGTTCTCTATGTGGCTTGTGTGTGTTCTGTACTCTGACGTTTTGTTTGCAATGTCCTGTACCCAGATATGCACCTATATATACAGGTAGACGTAGGTATGCACATACCTGTACGTATATATATATATATATATATATATATATATATATATATATATATATATATATATATATATATATATATAAAGATAGACACGGACCTATATTTGACACAGATGAACGTGCAACGTTTGACAGTTGACAGAAGGAGGAGTGCCATCAATGGGTTGTCACTTTATTCATAGAGGACGAAATAATGAAAGTCAGTAACGACCTCAACAGGATTTAATCTCAGATCTTAAACAGTCTTAACAAATATTCATTTCAAATTTTAGTACAAGGCCAGCGATCGTGCGGGAGGATGCAAGCCGATTACATTGATCCCTGTCCTCCGAAAGGACAAAAGGCAAAGTCGACGCCGGTGGCATTTGAACTCCGAACGTAAAGTCGTGAAAAGTGCCGTTAAGCATTTTATTGGCCAGCTCGGTGCCTTAACAAATATCACAGTGCATTTTGTGTGACGCTCTACCGATTTTATATATCGGTCACTTTGTCCATACGACAATAGATCTTACCAAATTACAAAATGATCCTAACCTGAGATATACCAATTTATTCAGTGAAGGAATTTATGGAAATTCTTGCAAATATAACTTTTGAAACATCATCAGGATGTAAATATCTCTGTTAATAAATTGGATGTATCATTTATGAATGGACGACTATATCCCTAAGAAATATTATTTAAATATGAATAGAAACCTGTAATAAAATGTTATGCTTAGAAACTAAGGATATGACGACTACTAAACATCGCGTAGTACACGACGACGCAGTTTAGTACACACTGTACACTTCTAAACACTGTTGATATACTTTATTACGTAGTGTATCTTATCTATAATTTACAATACAATTGGAAAAAAAAATAATGTTTGTTGTATGTGAGAAAATCGAGAAAATTGCAACTTTACATAACATAAATGTAGAAAAATATTGCATTAACAAATATAAATGAATATATAGTAGGAATATGAAAAAGATGAATGCGAATTGAGAATAAATTTGAATTCAAAATGAAAGTCACCAGTCAAGGATGTTTATTGAAAATAATTTAAGAATCGTATCTTTGACACAAGCCAACAAAAGTTTGTTACCGTCTATAATAAAATGACTAGTTTCAACATACAGTAGCGTCCGTTACGCATACGGTGTCTGTTTTTGTATCTACAACGTGATTTTCCTATCTTAATAATATAAATATATCTAATAACACCAAATTGTAGCTCTGGAATTTGTTGAATAACTTTCTTTCGAAATTTCATTCGGATTTCCTTAAATTCTGTTATTTTTTTTACTTGTTTCAGTCATTTGACTGCGGCCATGCTGTAGGATTACCTTGAAGGGTTTTAGCCGAACTTATCGACTCCAGGATTTATTACTTAGGTCCAGTACTTATTCTGTCTGTCTATTGGGATTTAAAACTTGAATTTGGTTAAATTTCAAATGTACAAATCTGTGAAGTAGATACATAATATGAATTTATAGAATTTGTTCTTGTATTCTATCATAAAGCTTCAGGTACCATATAAAATAACAATCAGGAAGGGAAGTACGACGCAGGCAATAAAATAGAAGAAGTAATAAAATGCCTATTATCCATGAGATAATATGCAGCTGCAATATAATGACATCTTACATAGAACTCAGTCTTCTCTTTATCGTTGTTTGAAAAGGATATTGGGATATTATTTAGCTTTTCTAATGAAGACAAGACCAAATTGCAAAACCAATTATTCGGTTTGCAGGAAGATTTTCTCTTAAACTACAGAGATTTCAGGTACAGCTGCAGGATTGGAGTTTAAGGCATAAAATACGGCAGACGAAACCCATCATTAAAAATGATATATATATATATATATATATATATATATAGAATATTTAAGATTTTCGTTTTGAAAGAAAATGAGTTAGTTTTGAAAAGGTAATATGCGTATTTTGCAATATTCACCAAAGAAGTGCTGTGGAATATTTCTGTATGATTAAAACCATGTTCATTGAATTAAATAACAAAAATGTTAGAGAGCCTAGGAAATCATGTCAGATATCCTTTGGGCTATCTGACATGATTGCTCCAAATAAAAATAACACGAACAGAAATAGCGTAGCACATACACAGGACATAAGCTATTGTAAATAAAAGAAAGGAATACTTGACCAATTTGTTAACATGTAGAAATAAGATGTATCCATCAACAGGAAAATAACATTTAGGATGTCAGGAACAATAGAAATAGAGAATATGACGTTGATGGTTTTCCTGTGGATATTAGCTCTGCAAAATCTGGGAATTAACTTACAAATTGAGATAATCCAAAAGCTTGGTGTAAGTTTATTTTGCGCGTAGCTTAGTTTCGTCTATGGTATCTGATCCAAATAGTTCAATATTAAATAAAAACGAATGAAATCAAAGTTCGTCATATACCCACCAACAGCATGTATACTTACATACGTACAAATTCACAATAACATTGTATATACACACATAATAAAATTACATTATAATTCTACACATTAACATCAAGTTTAGAAAGCTAAAACATATTCTGTTAAAAAAATCGGAAAACTAATATTTCAAGTCCCAAAATTCCTGCATAAAAAAAAACGATACGTGGAATAAAAAACACAGAAAATGAATAAAATAACTGATATTTTAAAAATAACTATATAAAAATATTTCATGATGGTTTTTTTTTTTTTTGCAAATATAAAATAAACATAATTGTCTGAAAGATCAAAGTCAACATCAGGTGAAAATATAGAGGTTTAAAAGAAGGAACAAAGGATACGACGAACTACATCACAGAATCGAAGCCTCTCAATCTGACGTTAATAGAAAACACAACAAAAAACAATTATAAGAAGAAAAAAGCTGATGATTTTTAATATAACTAATGTAATGTGGTTATGAGCGACAAACTAACGGAGTCGTATCTCTACTGGCCATAAACACCGTCAGTATATAGGATCACAGTAATACGTGCACATCAAGAAATGACTTAAAGGCACCATCCGCATGAAAAAACGAAGCAAACAATAGCTAGAGTTAATACATTTAATGCAGTGAATTTTACAAAACGAAATAAAGATAAACTTGTAGGGGAAAAAAACGAAAATAAATTTTTGCCACAATTATTTGAATACGACAAGTACGAAGGCAACTTAGAGCGTGTTTCGAAATCACCATACTTTCCAAAGTAAGATGGTGACTCACCAAGTAACTATACAAAAAATGTAGACTAGTTGGCGTGGAAGAGTCAAACAGATTACAGAAGAAAATTACCCAGAGATGCTTTCCACATAAGAAAATAGTTGTTGATGAACTCACTCGGATATGGCAAGGCTGGTGTTGACAAACGTGAACGACATCAGCAAAATAGAATTGAACAGCGCAGATATAAAAGGATCCACCATCAGACAAGATGGAAGTAAGAGCACACGTTAAACAAAACAAGTCAGTAACTCAGCTCCAGATGTAAAACAATATCGTGCTTTATTTACATCATTAACATTTGACGGATATTTGTCCTCATCTTGTTTGTTGGTAACACAACGTTTCGGCTGATATACCCTCCAGCCTTCATCAAGTGTCTCGGGGAAATTTCGAACCTGGGTTCTCAATCCTAAGGTATTTTTCGATGTTGTTGTTATTATTATTATTATTATTATTATTATTATTATTCAGGTCACTGCCTGGAATCGAACTCGGAATCTTGGGGGTTAGTAGCCTGCGCTCTTAACCACCTCGCCATATGCCCGTGAGCATATGGCATTGTGGTTAATAATACCTTAGGAATGAGAACCCAGGTTCGAAATTTCCCAACACACCTGATGAAGGCTGCAGGGTATATCAGCCGAAACGTTGGGTAAACAACGAACAAGATGAGTACGAATATCCGTCAAATGTAAATAATGTACATAATTCCTCATCTCTTAAATATAGAACTGTAATATCATGCTTTCTTAGATAAGCATTTCTATTCAGAAGCTTGAAGGCTGTGTTCGAATTAAACCTTCAGCTGGATAGTAATTGACATGCGATTACAAGGAGGATGTCCTGTCTCAACCAGGTGCTGAAATTTCAAGAATAGATGGCAAACGTTTCTATGGTTTGTTTCTATGACTACCAGACCCCGTCGTTCCCTACCGCAATTCCCATCTGACGAGATTGGTCAGCATGTTTTTGCTGCTCATCTCTTTGTCCCAGTTGCCGTCTTGCGAACAAGTCCCGACTAAGGTTGGGTGCCTAGTCTCTGGAATGTTGCTATTTGCTCACTGCGTTCTACAAGCTTGACGATGCGCTTGATATAAAGACTATCATCACGTTTTATTTTGGAAGAAAGTGCAGCTAATTTTTCTCGACCTGGCGGCCATGCTGAAGAAAGCTGTTTGAATGAATACACATGAAATATTCAAATTACTATTCGTGGGTTTTCCTCTTTTGGAGTCATTTCCTTCTTTATATTTTATTACCTTTTGTTTCTTTTGATTTTGACTTCATTGGACTGAATGCAATCCCACTGATTTGTTATTTCATTTTGTAATTTGTCCTGAACCCCTCAAGCCCATGTACCAGTCAAATAATTTTACTTTCTTCGCAACAACGGTTGCCACACTTCCCTCAGGCGGTTCATCATATTGTCCTTAACACCATCCTCAAAACTGACCATATATCAATTCTTCCTTATCGACTCCATCCACTGCATCTAATCTTTTACTTTGAATACAACGCATTGTACACATAAAAACAAGGCATTGTTTAGGTAACTGCTTCTGTGAATATCTCATTGTGCAAAGCGATATCTCATTGTGCAATGAATATCTCATTGTGCAAAGCGATATCTCATTGTGCAATGAATATCTCATTGTGCAAAGCGATGTTTTTGGGACTCTCCAATTTTAGACCGGCGCTCCTTGGATGCTAATTTCAATCTTTCATTGATATAAAAATGCGTTCGGCTACGCAGCATAAAAAAAATTGACTAGTTTTGAGTAATGAGGAATAAACAAAGACAGTAATTTAGTGAGTTCTGATATCGAATTCAACTGGAACAGATAAACTATAGGAGGTCGAGACGGCGAGTGAGATAGCAACAAACTTTGCTTATGTGGTGGACAGTGAGGATGTAACTTTGAGGCAAGTTATACAATCATAATTTACTCTTGAGTGTTGTTGAATTTGGCTTAAGGTGGTCATTAATAACAGAAAAACAACAGCTGAAAAACTGGAAAGCACGAGTTGTTCAGTAGTTTCAAACAAACTGCATGAAAATAATTAGAGAATAAAACTTTAAAATCAAATCCGAAGAAGGTGTCCCCCAAAGCTATGGAACATAGATATGTCTTCCTATTAAGATGTGATATATTTAATTTCCTGAAAATGATAAATTAGAAAACTCGAAGTAGGATATAAACAAACTCTAAACACTTGCAACCATGTAAAACATTTATATTATTTATGAGAGATATAAAATGCAGACACGATGAAGAAGACTTTAGTGTGCTGCCGGTAGTAGTTCTCATCTGCATTTTCAGTTGGGTTTTCAGTTGGGTTATTATGGATATATAATATATATATATATATATATATATATATATATATATATATATATATATATATATATATATATATATATATGTATATATGTATAGATGGATAGGTTTTTTTCTCCTTGCTTTTCTCCTTATTTCTTTCTGTGTTCCTTTCAGTTGAAGAGCGTAGCTCGAAACGTCAAAGACTTTCTCTATTGCCGAGCGTTAAACTAATACATCCATTTGTTGTTTACACCACCTGTCTTCGTCTGTTGTTTTTTTCGTAAATTCTCCCATATATATATATATATATATATATATATATATATATATATATATATATATATATATATATATATATATATTTATATATATATATATATATATATATATATATGCATATATGTATGTATATATAGATATAGATATTCATATTTATTAATATATATGCATGATAAATTCCAAAATTTAGACAGTAACACAACAAAGGAACAAACGGGACATTGCTTATTTTCTCGTCAGTTATTGTCCAAAAGATTCTTACAATTTCACTCCTTTAATGATAATACTGTTCACTTTTTGTTGCGTCAGCATCGAGAAGCTGCTGGGAATAGCGAACGAATGTTGGGGACAGTGACAAAACAAACACGACACAAATGTGAATATACAAACAAAATAGAATGAACCTTAAAATAATTCTGCTTGTCATTGCGTTACTTAGCCCGTCGGTAACGCTTTCATGTGATTAGAGAAAAAGATGGAGAAGAAAAAGCAGAAGAGAGAAGCATCCATGATATGAGGTAGAGGGAATGTAATTGTAACGCTTTCACATGATTGGTTGAAAGGAAAGAGAGGAGAAAGAAAGAAGAGAGAGAAAAAGAGGATAAGGCGAAGAGTGAGACAGAAAGAGGGAGAAGGAAAGAGAGAGAGAGAAAAACGGAGACAGAAAAGGAAAAAGAGAAAAGCGTTCATGACATGAGGTAGGGGAAACGTAATAGTTTTAGAAGAGGGATGTTCTAATGGTGAAGGTTAAAGAAAGGAAGAGAGAGAGAGAGAGAGAGAGAGAGAGAGAGAGAGAGAGGCAGGAGAGAAAGAGGGAAGAGAAGAGAGAGAGGGGAAGAGAAAGATGATGATGGTGGTCGTGGTAGTGGTGGGGATGGAGGTGGTGGTGGTGGTGGTGATTGGATAGTGAAAAGTGTATTTTTTCTTAATTGAACTAAGTTTTTATGTCACCTATCACTTAACGTATGCGCATAAGTGCAATTCTGTGAAATATTCAAGCTTATTTATGTGGCAGATATTTGCAATTTCAAATTTAACTAAAGGTTGTATCGTATGAACGGGATATATATTTTCTTTGTATATAGGAAAAATGAAAAGCTAAGAGTGAATATTTATTTTATGAGTGCTGTGTATTAAGTCTATAAGTTGTCTATAAATATAAAGTGTATATATAAAGCGCGCTCCTTGGATGCTAATATCAATCTTCCATTGATATAAAAATACGCTCGGCTACGCAGCATAAAAAATTGACTAGTTTTGAGTAATGAGGAATAAACGAAGACAATTATTTAGTGAGAATTCAACTGTAACAGTTAAACCGCTGGAGGTCGAGACGGCGGGTGAGATAGCAACAATCTTTCCATACATAGCGATTATCTTTCCATACAGACACAACACAGGTTATGCTTTCAGTTTTTTTGGATAAAGTTTTCAGGAATAACCCAATAGGTTTACTATTAACTCCGTGAAACATTCACGGGTTTCGCTAATATACATTATACAAACAAAATAAAGTCGTGCGGTTCTAAGACGAGACGAATATATGGGTAACGCAACGGAAAGGAAAATGTGCTACGACACTGGAGACAAAAGAAAAAAACAGATGGGAAAACCAGGACGAAAGGTGAAAAAACAAAACAAAAAAAAAACATGTTGAAAGTAGAGGAGGCGAGAGAAACGTAATTGATCGAGTCAGCGGTCAAGTGAAAAAACGGAAATAGAAGAGAGAGATGAGAATGGTCACGGGTCACGTGGTAGTGGGTGAAGGGGAAAACAGTGGTGAAAGGTAGAGAGACAGAAAGCAATAGAAAAGAAAGTTGGTGAAAATGGGAGAGGGAGGGAGAGAGAGAGAGAGAGAGAGAGAGAGAAATGGAAGAGAAAAAGACAGAAATAAACGTTGCACAAAAATATTCGACTGAGTGGGTTACAATAAGGGTGCGAAGCGTTATATTAAATAAAACGATCCAAAATTGAAACAGTAACATAAGAAAGGAACAAATGGAAAATTCACACACGCGGAAAACTTCTTTCCTGAATTTTCATGTCATTCTGCTTTTTTAAAAAAGAATTATGCAATTAATAATTTTTAATTTAAGAAAAATTCCCTTTCAAATTGTTGGACTGTATCAAGAAATCGTTGCAAGAAGGAGTGGCTGTGTGGCAAGTACCAAGCGGAGGTTTTTTTTGTCGCACCTGCTTTCACGTCGCTGAATGCCAGCGTCGTGAATTTTTGACGAACAACTACAGGTAATACTTTTGTGTTTTTTGGATTTAGTGGGGATTCGTTGCTCGTGTTTATTTATATTTATGTCGAACAAGAAATCTCTACTGAATTCCACGCATTTGTCTGCCTGTGGTTGTGCTTAAAGTCTCACTTAGCGGTGAGAAGAGTGTTTTGGAGGTATCACTCCTCCCAAAATTGTGAACTTAGTTTGTAAAAGTTTGTTGTCTTCAAGTCATGATTTGAAAACTACAGATAAATATTGTGAACTTTGTTTAAAAAAGAAAAGGAATTTATTGTTTTCAAACCAAGTTTTGAAAGCTAATAAATTTGAAGAAAAGTCTTCCTCTTGCTTTGAACTACACCACGTAGAACTACGCAAAGGATTTAATTTTTACCAGCAAAGTGACGACTGCAGCGGTGCCGGGATCAAATCGGGCCGGAGTACCGTTGTGGCGTGAAAATTTGTTACTCTGCCTGGAACTTTATATTTTATTTATTCTTTCTGAACTGTTGAATTTCCTTTCTCTTTCTTTTATGAACTGTTTTTAGTACGAACTGTTAATTTTAATTCTTCCGTTTTTTTTTTGTTTTTTTTTAAACTGTTTTCTCTTTTTGCCTGTGTTTTTAAATTTTTAGTTGTTTATTCTTATGCGGACATTTTTCGCATGGCAGAGAATATAAAGAAAACTAAAGCCACTGCTGTGGAGTGGGAGATTATCCCATCCAAGAAGTGGTTAAATGATTTCAGGGAAAGAACGGTGGTGTTGCGGGCCTACTCTAGGTTACTCGACACAATTACGGTCTTTCCCAAAATTGAAATTGAAAAAGAGTTAGCAGAATATCTGCCAACTATTAAGTTTATGGCAAAAAATTCTGTTTCTTCCCACATACTGTGGAAAGAAATTAACTAGAGCTTGGGTCTGTGGGCTGCCACCCGGCATAGAAGCTGACTGGATAGAAGATACTATCCGACGGGGTCTGGGTGGCAGCGGAGCCAAGCTCCTAAACGTAAAAATATTACCGACAGCTGATTGGGTTGGGTCAAAAGCGGTTTTGACCCTGTGGACCCAATCAGCCAGAGATCTGGTTCTCCCAGATTTTCTAAGGATGGACAGGTAAAGATATCCAGTCATAGTCGAGGGACGCCCCCCGAAATGTCACCTGTGTCTGGAGCCTGGTCATATTAAGAAAGACTACCCCCAGGACCAGAGTAAGGTCCTGGAACAGTTAATAAATGTTGTTCTCCCCGCTCTCCCAGTGGAGGGAGAGACGGAGAAAGTCGAGGAGGTTTCCACTTCCTCGAAGAAAGGGAAGAAAAGAAAAAAGGTGTGCAACAATGGCTGCTCACTGAAAGTTGCGCGATGAAGAACCAGCGAGGTGCTTAAGTGAAGCACGGAGTCTGGTCGGGCGGTAAAATGTAAGAGGACGAGTGCCTCATATTGAAAGGACTTGTGGTCCATAAAAAGAAAAGGGTAAGAGGCAAGTGCCTCATTTCAAAGACAGTTGAAATTGAAACTGTAAAGTAAGAGGTTTATAGCCTCAAATTGTAAATTTATGTGTAAATCTATAAAAGAACATTGATTTAGAGAAGCAGAGTTCGGCGGGCGGCTCCTGTCTGCTCCTGTCTTCTCCCATTAATACCATATTAATCACCATTCATCTCATCTCATTAATGTTTTTGTCCAGCCCGTAGCTACTCTCTGTGTACTGCCTTTATGGCAAATTGAAATGAAATAAAGTAGCTTGCTTACCAACCACATAGTTCTGGGTTCAGTCCCACTGCATGGAACCTTGGGCAAGTGTCTTCTACTATAGCCTTGGGCCGACCAAAGCCTTGTGAGTGGATTTGGTAGAAGGAAACTGAAAAGAAGCCAGTCGTATATATGTATATATATATATGTGTGTGTGTGTGTTTGTGTTTATTTGTTTGTCCCCCCAACATCGCTTGACAACCGATGCTGGTGTGTTTACGTTCCCGTAACTTAGCGGTTCGGCAATAGAGCCCGATAAAGTAAGTACTAGGCTTCCAAAGAATAAGTCCTGTGGTCGATTTGCTCGACTAAAGGCGGTGCTCCAGCATGGCCACAGTCAAAAGACTGAAACAAGTAAAAGAGTAAAAGAGTATATATATATGTGTGTGTGTGTGTGTGTGTGTGTGTGTGTGTGTGTGTGTGTGTGTGTGTGTGTGTGTGTGTAATTTTTTTGTGGAACATTAGATCTTGAAGAAGGTAAGCTATGCAAAGGGTTTTTTTTAAAAATCCAATCCTTACACGCTATTATTCAAAGCTTACCCTTTCCAAGATCCAACATTTTCTAAAATAATTATTTTATCTTCTCTTGTTCTCTTCAAGTTTATATATTCTTATGACGTCGACTACATCTATCTGTATGTATGTATGTATGTATGTATGTATGTATGTATGTATGTATGTATGTATGTATGTATGTATGCATGTATGTATGTATAACACAAGTAGACATACGCATATACACAATGATACCATCGGCGGAGACTTAAATTTAAAATTTTCCAGTTAAATTGTAGTTGACTCGAGTCATTAAACAATCTATATATCTTTTAAATATTCTACATTACAATCACCACACAGATATATACACACATGCACGCACACACACACACACACACACACACACACACACACACACTTCCACACACATGCATATATACATAGAGAGAGAGAGAAAGAGAAAGAGAAAGAGACAGAGAGGTGAAATAGAGAGTGATAAAGATCCAATACTCAAACGTCTTTCATATTCTAAGCACCAGCGAGGCATTTAGCATTGCAACGATCATTGGAAAACAAAACATAAAGAAAAAAATATGTGTATATTAGTGTTGTCTGTGTGGATATCTGCATAACTGTATATTTGGAAAATGTTTATGATATATCTATGTGTATACCTGCCACTGATCAATAACACATATACGTACTTAGTGGGGCACACTTATGTTCGCACACACTTGCATTAAAAACTATTTCTGCGTCGATATAACGTTCATGTTCTTCCTAACCAAAGTGACTGACGGAATTAAAACGTTCCGAATCATTTCGTTGAGGATATTGACGCATCGAAAAATATATATTTTCATTTGTTGCATATACTGTGTATATATACTTGTGCATATAAACGTGTTTATACATGTGTATGTAAATGCAGTGGAGGCGCAACGGCCCAATGGTTAGGGCAGCGGATTCGCGGTCGTGGGATCGCGGTTTCGATTCCCAGATCATGAGTGTTTATTGAGCAAAAATACCTAAAACCTCCACAAGGCTCCAGCAGGGGGTGATGGTGAACCCTGTTGTACTCTTTCACCACAACTTTCTCTCATTCTTTCTTCCTGTTTCTGTTGTACCTGTATTTCAAAGGGCCAGCCTTGTCACACTGTGTCACGCTGTGTCTCCCCGAGAACTACGTTAAGGATATACGTGCCTGAGAAGTGCTCAGCTACTTGCACGTTAATTTCACGAGCAGGCTGTTCCGTTGATCAAATCGACTGGAACCCTCGTCGTCGTAACCGACGGAGTGCCACGACGATGTAAATGCACATGAGGGAAAGATACACTTGCTTGAAGCTTCTTGTGTTTGTAGTTTCTGGCTTGTGAAGGCGCGTGGCTTAGTGGTTAGGGCATTCGGCTCACAATCGTAAAGCCTCCAGTTCGATATTGGCAGGCGTGTTGTGCCCTTGAGCAAGACACTTTATTTCACGTTGCTAGAATCCATTCACAGGCAAAAATGAGTCGTACCTGTATTTCAACTGACCGACGTTGCCACAATCAGTGTGTCACGCTGAATTGCTTTGAGAGCTACGTTAAGAGTACGCGTGTCTGTGGAATATTCAGCCAGTTGCTCATTAATTTCATGAGCAGGCTCTTCCGTTGAACCCGAATCGCGTAATCGACAGAATGCCACTTTTTTAGCTCCTGGCAAACTTGAATGTTGTTACTCGTGGCCAGATCAACGATTTGAAATATTTAGGTAGACGTGGTTTTCCTGTGGTACAAATGATTCTCATTTTATTTATATGCTCATTTTATTTCCCAGCTCAAGTTTAAACTCGAACAGCTGTGCAAAGATTTACGGTGTTCATTTAGTTTGAATCGTCCGCCCCACCGCTTGACAACCGAAGTGTTTACGTCCGCATGACTTAGCAGCTCAGCATAGGATACCGACAGAATAAGTACCAGGCTTAACAAAGAATAAGTACCAGGGTACTGTTCATTTGACTAAAAATTACTCAAGACGGTGCTCCAGCATGGTCGCAGTCAATTGACTGAAACAAGTAATGGAGAAAAGATATTGTAGTAGAGACACACAACTGCTCTGGGTGCGCATCTCTGATCATAAATCAAGAAATCTTTTGTGGTGAGTTCTTTTGTAACTCTGAGGAGACATCTTGCCAATACCAGGACAGAAATTCCAGTGTGTTAAAACTTACGGATTCGCCTCTGTGTAACATCTATAATAAATTTTTTGTTTTTCATAAATTGGTAAATTTCTTTAAATTAAAATTTGTGTTTTGGTCTCAAGTCTTAAATTATTTAATATTTTTTATTTTATATATTTAAGAACTTCATCAGAGGACAGTTACAAATTTGAATGGAAGCAAATTTTCGACCGCGTGCTAGAGGTTTCTGAACTCTGATCTAAGCGGTTCGTTATTATCAAAGTGAGGAGAGTAAAGGTAAAGTCTGTCAAGGGAACAAATATTAGTATGGGTTTGTTTTGAGTCATTTGCTTTCATTATTTGGGGTTTAGCATCTTAACATCATTTGGGAGTAAACGAACTAGCATTTTGCAATTGTTTTCATACATATGTAGGAAATCGCATTGTTTTAAAACGGGGAATCCCAACCAAGCCTGTGTGGCTAGGTAGCTCGCTTTGCAATCGTATGATTTGGGGTTCAGTCACACTGCACGGCTCATTGGGCAAGTGTCTTCTGCTATAGTTCGGGACCGACCAGTGCCTTGTGAGTGAATTTGGTGGAAGCCAGTCGTGTATATATATATATATATATATATATATATATATATATATATATAGTTGAAATTTACAGAAAAACAAAAGACGAAGACAGGTGTATAAACAACAAACAAGTGTATTAATTTGACGCTCGGGAAGGTGACAAAGTCTTTTACGTTTCGAGCCTACGCTCTTCAACAGAAAGGAACGCGAAGAAATAAACAGAGAGAGAATATAAAAGAAAAAAAAAAACTCGTGGATTTAGCGGTCAAACATGGCGACTCAAGTACCTATGTATAAATGTAAGATTTAGGGATGGAGGTGTAGGAAGAAAGTTAGTTCAAGCAATCCGTAGTAAATATATAAAAAAACAACTTTCAGGAACAATAGTGGTTTATTGAAACGGAATGTTGTGGATTTTTTTGGTATCGAAGTACGATAAGCTGAAAAAGTTCTTTTTATATTTCACAGTAGGGAACTGGGGTAACCGGATGTGTGAATCAGAATACAAGTGTTACGGAAAGGGGTAGATAAGATCCGAGCTACATATGCTTCATTACGAACGGAACCTCAGAGATGGTAAATATCCAGGCAAGGTGTATACCAAAGGCTGCTCTTTAGGCCAAGGATATCTTGATTAAATGAAAGTTTACATTGCCGCAAGGAGGTACATGGTAAGGCGTGAAAGATTCAATCTGATGATTCACTTCTGCGGTTCCGCTCGCTCTGAAACATATGTAGCCCGGAACTTACCTACTCCATTCCGTAACACTTGTATATATATATATATATATATATATATGTATATATATATATATATATATATATATATATATATGCACACAGAGGATACGATGGATATATTGTCGCCATTTTATATTTTCAATTTTGAGCATACTTACTGTTAGTCTTTGATTTTGTCAATTACACAGTATAGTGGGGTCAGTTGGGTACCGTCTGTGAGAAAAAGCAGCACCATGACGCAATTCACTCTGCCAGAAATTTGGAAACGATATGCTATACAGCTTGCCATTCGCACGGAAGCTCCAATATGAACATTTCAGAGTGTTTGGGTGTCAATCTGAGGACAGTGCAATCTGAGGACATCCATTCAACATCATGGTGTTGGGAGTGATGGTGACATTATGCTTCCATTCATTTTCCCCACACGGCCTCACACTCAACACAGAGGCCACATCAAGTGCCTGAAGGAGGTAGTGCTGCCTTGGGTCAAAGGGGTGGCTGCTGGAAGACCCTATGTCTGGCTACAGGATTCTGCACCATGTCACACAAGCAAGGAAACTCAGCCATGGCTATCAGGCAATTTCTGCAACCGCATCATCCCTAACATCTGGCCACCTAACTCACCAGACTACAACCCCCTTCATTATTATGTGTGGGATGCAGTTGACGAGAGATGAGCAAAACTTGTAACACCAAAGATGAACTGAAAGCAAGGATTATGGCAGCATTCACCATCTTCAACAAGAAGACCGTCCAGAAGAGATTCGAAGTTGTCTGGAGGCCGTAGTTGAAGCCAATGGCGATTTTATTGAATAAATTTACTCTTCAGTATTTCAAGGTATTTTTATGTAATTTTACTAAATATAATTGTTAAAATGAGATGTCAGTGTTATTTTCATTTTTGCGTAATTTAGACGACAATATATTCACCGTAACCTGTATATACATGTATGTATCTATGCATATAAGCATACACACATGCATACATACATACATACATACATACATAATACATATAAACATACATACACACACACATAACAGAAATAATTAAGATTCAGTTGAATTAGGTTCTTAAGTTGAGGTACCAAGTCAGTTCGGTATTATCCGCACATCTCGAAGGTGAATAAAAAGCAAATAAGTAACAAGGATGTTTCGGTATATATATATATATATATATATATATATATATCTATATACACACACACACACATGTATACATATGTGTGTGTGTGTGTGTGTGTGTGTGTGTACGTACATATGTGTGTATACGTACATGTGTGTGTGTACGTACATGTGAGTGTGTGTGACTGTTTGTTTCAGACGATAATATCAAAATATACTGGCAGATGTTTTCTACGATGCTGTTGATAGAATAATGCGCTCAAGATTTCATAAAGTGCACAAGAAGGTTTCAATTACTGCTTGAAGTCAATTAGCATGACACAGCTATCGTTCATGAGGTAAAATTGAGCATCGCAAACTCTTATCAGTATTTCAATCGTAGTATAAGAGATCAATATTTGGTTGACGTAAATATTTGATGAATATAGATTTTTATTTCTTGGTACACACAAACATTAATATACGTGTAATAAAGTATGGTTGCGAGGTTTATGATTTAGAAATGATATTGATGCAATAATCACGAAAACCCCAAATTGTTTTTCTAGTCCACATGGAACAGGAACAAACAAACAAAAAGTAAGAAATGACAAATTACAGAAACGAAACACCAATCACGTGATACATGGGAATAATCTCACCATTCACCTGTATATATATATATATATGTGTGTGTGTGTGTGCGTGCGTGTGTGTGTGTGTGTATATGTGTGTGGGTGTGTGGGTGTGTGTGTGTGTGTGTGTATATATATATATATATATATATATATATATATATATATGTATATTCTTGTTTTCCTTTTGTTTCAGTCATTAGATTGCGGTCACGTTGGAGGACTGCCTTGAAGAGTTTAACCGCATTCTCCCCTTAACCGTAGTTTTCACCTTTATTTCCCTCTCTATTTCCGTTCCTACCGATTAATTTCTTTCTTTGTCTACTAATTTCACACTCCTATTTTATAAAGCATTTGTCCACTTCCCCCACACACAACCACCTTAATTCACAATTGTCCAAATAGGGACCTCTCTAGGTTTTTATGACACTGCTGCCGTTGTTCATTCCTTCGCATTGTACTTCTTTACATGTTTATTTGTATTTTCATATACAATGTCCTGTGGAGGCGCAATGGCCCAGTGGTTAGGGCAGCGGACTCGCGGTCATAGGATCGCATTTTCGATTCCCAGACCGGGCGTTGTGAGTGTTTATTGAGCGAAAAC
>NC_142939.1:28383374-28398374 GCF_046866305.1 Octopus bimaculoides
AAAGCAAAGGAAACCAAGCAAGCGAAGATTTAATTGGTTAAATAATTTACGAGTTGAATAGTAGTAGTAGTAGTAGTAGTAGTAGTAGTAGTAGTAGTAGTAGTAGTAGTAGTAGTGATAATAATAATAATCCTTTCTACTATAAGCACAAAGCCTGAAATTTTAAGGGGTGGGGACGAGTCGATTGCATTGATCCCAGTGTTTCACTTGTACTTAATTTATCAACCCCGAAAGAATGAAAGGCAAAGTCGACCTCGTACGAATTTGAACTCAGAACGTAAAGTCGGACGAAATACTGCTAATCATTTTGCCCGGCGTGCCAACGGTGCAGCTAGCTCGCCGCCTTAGTATCAACAACAACAACAACAACAATAGCAACAATAATGATTTCAAATTTTGGCCGACAAGGCCAACAGTTTTAGAGAAGGGGTTAAGTTGATGTAATCGACCCCAGTGCTCAGTTGGTACGTATTTTATCGAACCCGAAAGGATGACAGGCAAAGTCATCATTGGCAGAATTTGAACTCAGAACGTAAAGGCAGATGAGATGCCGCTGAGCATTTTGCCCGTCGTGCTAACGATTCTGCCAGCTCGCCGCCCTAATAATAATAATGATAAGCAAATTAGAAATACCTGTGGATAAGGTAATAAGAAAATTACAAATACCTGGGATAAACGAAGGAGATGGTATACAACATGCTACTACGAAGGAAAAAGAAGAAAGAAGTAGTACAGGAGAATAAGACTCATACTAAAAACTGTACTTAACACCCTGGCACCTCCAGTAGTCCAATTTAGTTTTAACGTCATTAATTGGAATCTTACAGAGCTCCAGCGCCTGGACAGTAAGACAAGAAAGATATTAACTTCTAAGAGCATGCATCTCACAAAAGCAGATGTTGATCGTCGGTACCTACCTAGAAGTTATAGGGGAAGAGGATTGATGCAGGTAGAACTGTGCTATAAGAACTCCACAATAGCAATGAAATGGTACTTATCTAGTACAGAGGACTGTATGCTGCGACTTGCATGCAAACACGAAAGAACCAAAAAATCACATTCTATTGTCAAGGAAGCTTGCAAATTCGCAAGGGAACTTGGCATTAACCCTGAAATAGTTGTAGAACTTGAAACTACTGCCACAAAACAAGCAAAATGGATCAAGCAGACTGCAAAAAAAGAATGAAACAAACTGAAGAGCGGTGGAGCCAGAAGCCCCTGCATGAACAGTATATACTTCGAAGTCGAAATGCTGATGTAGATCAAACGACAACCCTTCAGTGGCTGAGAGGTTCAGGACTGAAAGCAAAGACTGAAGTGAAACACTGGGATCAAAGCTTACTCACAAAAACTACCATGCTAAAGTTCTTCAAAACGGTTCTGATCCTAAATGCAGATTCTGCGACACATTTGACGAGACAATAGACCATCTCACTTTGGGATGTCCTGTACTGAAACCAAACGAATACAGAAATCGCCACGATAGGGTAGGACAGTATTTACATTGGAAAATATGTAAATACAACAAAACCAGCACTCCTGCTTATTGGTATGAACATCATCCCGCACCAGTCGTTGAAGGTAAAAATATCACTATCCTCTGGAATTTTCAAGTCAACACTGACAGGACGATCCAAGCTAATCGACCAGGCATAATTATTAAAGACAGGGAAGAAAATACCTGTAGACTAATAGATGTAAGTGTTCCCACTGATAAAAATATATCTGTAAAGGAATTTGACAAACTGAGTAAATATAAGGTCCTGGAAATTGAAATACAAAAATGTGGCATCTTAAAGCGAGAACTGTTCCTGTTATTGTAGGTGCCATAGGTATAATTAAAAAGGGATGTCAGAAACATCTAGATAAGATCCCAGGAGAACCATGTCTCAGAGAAATCCAAAAGATTGTACTGACAAGTACTGCCCACATCCTTAGAAAAAGGCTATCCATTTAAATGTCTGTGTTGTATTGCATGAAGATATTTCGCTACCTCCCTTCCCCAAGCTTTCAGTCAAAATGTAACATCTCTTATCCTTCTCACGCCTCAGGGCGCGGTATGCGTCTCGGCAAGTGACTGTAACAAACATGCAGATCAAAAGTAAAATAATAATAATAATAATAATAATAATAATGATAATAATAATAATAATAATGGTTTTAACTTTTGGCACACGGCTAGCAGTTTATGGGCGAGGATAAGCTGATTACATTGATCCCAGTGCTCAATTAGTACTTTATTTTATCGACTCTTATACTATGAAAGGTAAAGTCGACCTCAGCGGTATTTGAACTCCGATTAATGATAATGATTATAATAAAAGAATTGAAATAAAACCAGTACTTGTGTTTACTGTTGTCTCCCGAGATCCAACAAAATAATTAGGATATTTATTGCAGAAATTATGAAGCTCTCTATATATCCACAGCACATATGAATAATGATACTATATGCAAAAAAAAAAAAAAAGAAGAAAATGAAACTCTTTGTATAAGCCTCGTTATCGAATGCAAATTAAGGCCATCACGCTAATGGATTTTAAGAATATGTCTAAGATATTGTTATGTCTACTTCAGTGGCTATAACAAAATATCTGACATTTTTTGATAGTAGTCATTACTATTAATAAAAAAAAAGGACTATTTCATATTTGATAGGATACTTCAATTTAAAAACAAATAATTTGGATTTACTCTTCAGTAATACATGACATACGAAGTTTAAATTAATTCAATTGATTTGTAGCTATTTTTAAATAATCAGCAATTTAATTACTCGCTATTCGCTAACAACATTTCCAAACCATAATTAAGTTTTATGTTATAAGTGTAGTTATGAAAATATCAACAATTATTGCGATGTGCTATAAGCTGTATCAAGCAGTCTCTCTCTTTCCATCTTTCTCTTATCTCTTTTTCCTTCTCTCTCTCTCTCACTTTCTCTCACCCTTTCTCTCACTCACACACACATACACATATAAATAAGGTTTATATATCAAAATATGAAACGATATTCAAGACGCGTAAAACACATCATATTAGTAAATATATGTCAGCATTTATATGTTATATATATATATAGGTGAGTGAGTTTGTGTGCATGGATGTATGTGAGCGTCTCCGTATGTCTTTATCTTTATGTGCGTGTGCATGCGCGCCTGTGTATTTGGAATATGGCGTATGAATAATGTTCATTTGCATCTTGTTTCCATGGACCTTTCTCACAATGGCAATCATATTTCATGCTTGTCATATTTCATTACTTGCCAGTCAAATGATAAATCACACATTTCTGATGAAACATGATCATGTACTTTAAAATATCATTTATTGTTGTACATCAAAGTAGAATGGTTAAACTATTTCTACTCATTTGTGATTTAATATGAGATATTCGATTGCAGTAATATATACCTGTCGACATGTAAAATACACCAGTGAAATAAATCTGCATAATATTTTAGCCTCACTGAGAAAATAAAGAGATATTATAACTGTGCTTACACCTTAAGTTTTATCGCTTCTTTAGAAGTAAAATCTGGGATTGATTTCAATTATTTCTAGATTGTTATATCTTCATCACAGAAAGATAACTCCTCTTTTGTCCACAGAAAGATATGTAGTTTTCATTTATTCATATTATATTTAAAAAATGTACTCTTTTAGTCTGGCCAGTTTAATTTACATTACAGTGACAGAGAGAATATACTTATTGATTTCAAATTTTGGGACAGCTATTTCGGGAGGTGTAAGCTAATTACATCATCGACTCTATTACTCAACTAATACTTATAAATTAAGTACCAGTCACACACTGGGGTCGATGTAATCGACTGGGCCCCTTCCCCCAAAACTTCGTGCCTTGTGCCCAGAGTAGAAAAGAATACTTCTATCATCGACTCCGAAAGGATGAAAGGCAAAGTTGATATCAGCGGTATTTAAACCCAGAATGTAGAGTCGGAAGAAAAGCTGCAAAGAATTTATTTCGCGGTGTGCTAACTATTCTACCAGTTTGCCACCTTGCAAAGAGAATATATTTATTAGCTCATATTATATCACAAAATCGTTTGCGAGTGAGTTCAATGAAAGTGGAAAGAATCAAATTTAGAGCGACAGTGTATACAGTGATACACAAGTTCAGCTAAAAGGAGAAATTTAAAAAGAAAAACAATTGCTAAATTTCGTAACTAAAAACTTTTTATTTAACAGAAAAATATAATAATTTGTAAATGTAGTAACGATTTTTTTTTACTCGTACGAAATTTCGGTATAAATAAAGTTTAGTGTTCCTCCGAAGTTGTTTCCTCATAACTTTTTGAAAAATGCTTATTTAAAATAAATTTTGCAGTGATTCGTTTTTGAAGGTATAATTTACGATTATGATAATAAAATTTAGAACAAATATTTTAGTTTCAGATCAATCCTACATTCTAGTTTTGCTTCTTTATAGAAGTTCTCATTAAAATGCATATTTTTTAGATAATATTTTTCAGAAATAAATCATCGAGAAATGCATTGCATAATGTTGATGTTCGAAGCAAAGATATCTTTAAAAAGTATTTAAAATGCAGAAGTTACAGAAATTGGTGGCAACAAAAAATGTCGAAGAGAACAATCTGAAACTCTTCAAAAGAAAACGAAATCGTAAATTGTATCAAGATAATCGTAAATTACACCCTTGGATACTTATTTCTGAGACATTTTCTTGAACATAAGATTTATCGAAGGAAATGAAGGAATTGGAATGAAATAAAATAAATAAAAATAAAATGAAGTAAATGAAAGTAGAATAGTTATGCCATTACATTTAAGAAGTTTTCGACCCGCGATTGAGAATGACTGTGCCTGGCGCGAATAGAATATCAAGAAGCTGTCTTGTGTCATTCTAGGACTAACTGTGGTAGTGATACCCACTGAGATGTTCTATTTTCAGTGTATTGTGTTCTCTCTGATGGCCATGTAAAGAGGTCGTGTGATCAGAGACAATTTGCGCAACTTGGTAGGTCGATCTGGTCATGTGATAAGGGAGCAAATACCGGTCTGATTTAAAACTGATACACACGCACACACACACACACACACACACACACACACACACACACACACACACACACACACACACACACACACACATATACATATTGTATACGTACATATATATGCAAGCATACACATATACATATATTAAAGCGCAGTCAGTTTGAAATATATTTCGAAAGCTTAAAATAGGTATTCTTTGTCATGGATGAATGGCAAGAAGGTTTCTCCACTCCTGCTTACGATGCTGCAGGTAGAGTTACTCTTGCGTATTTCAGTTTCACATAGTCGGGAGTAGCTATCGCGACTGTTGTAACCTTTTAAATTTGTAACAATACTGGATTCCCTGATCTTGTAGAAAGAAAATGTATTTCAAAAAGGTCCTGTCAGTATATTTATTCCTCAACCTTAACAAATAGATACATTTTGTTTATATTAGTTTTAAACGTATTCTCAATTAACTCGAGTTACTTCTGTTTATCATTTATTTTCATTGATAAACATATAATCCTCTTATTTTTTCAATTCTACTCGTTTTGGGTTGTTTGCGTGGTGTTTATAACATTTTCGTTGTGGATAGAAATATGTAATCCAATGTTACCTAAATATCTACAGAGGTTCAAGATTTTGATATCTCTGTGAAGCGAAGAATTGTATATTAATCAGAGTAAGAAAAATCCTAGCGATATATGGTGACATATTTAAAATATGGCGAAGGTTGAAAGAGATATTTTTTCCAGTTTTCCATTTTTCCATTTAGTAATATATCCACTTTTGAGTTTATCGCTATAAATTTTCGCTGGAATTCAGAGCCAGCAGTATAAGTTACGACGTTTCGTATCTTTTAATTCTATTCAACAAGCGGTGTTTTGGACTAAGGTCACCCAGTTATTTATATATTTACTTATTTCACTGCCTTCTATATGCCTCCTTTAAAAGCCAAATGACCATAAAAGCGAGAAATAAGTCTGCGATTCTATGATGGGGGTTGGGTATGAGACAAGAAGAGTGGCCATCGTATCAATAATTAGATAAATAAAAAAGTATACAATAAAATTTAAAAATTATATGAAAGCAAATGGATAGATAATAATAAAAGAAGGATTATAATAAAAATTTTGGATAATAAAAAAAATGGAATTGATAGATAGTGAAAATGAAAGTAATATCGTAAGATTTAAAAAAATGATTAAGAAGTAGCTAGAAATAGTATAATGGAATAAAATAAAATACAAATAAAATAAAATAAGGTAATGTAATAGGATAAAGTACAATAGCGAGTACAAGGTAAATTGGGAAAATAATAATAATAATAATAATAATGATAATAATAATAATAATATTAATAATAATAATAATAATAATAATAATAATAATAATAATAATAATAATAATAATAATAATAATAATAATAATAATAATAATGATATAATGATAGAACATATAATAACCAAAATTCAATAAATAAGTACAACGTTATGAGATGAATAAAAAATATACGAAAAATAAGAAAGCAGTATGGTATAAATTCTCAAGCCGATTCTCAAGACTTGAGGCGTATAGAATAGATAAAACCGACCGGAGGCTCAGATTCATTGGTATTGAGAATTTATAATAAAGTATTTATACTTATTAAAGTATATTAGTACATAATACATAAAATCTTTCTTATCATAGATTATAAATAATCAGATATAAATAAAAAATACAAACTATATCAAATATATATATATATATATATATATATATATATATATATATATATATATATATATATATATATATATATATATATATATATATATATATATATATATATATATATATATATATATATATATATATATATATATATATATATATATATATATATATATATATATATATATATATATATATATAAATGCACGCGTTAATCAGTAAAATATAAATTTAAAGTAGTATTATTAGTTTATAAGTATTATGAAGTATATTTCAAAGTACAGTATACATGGAAGAAAGCGGAATTGTTACTATAATTCAGCACTATGATAACAATATATAATAATATAAAAAAGATTATATAAATTTCAGAGTATATAAGACTTAAGGGAGAATCCAGAACAACCCCATGTGGCAGGGTGGACTAACGTGTAATGTTCCATGATGGTGAGAGGTAAATAGTATTAAATAGACACAGTACATGTATGTCTTTATGTGCTAGTAATAGATTCTTGTGCTGAGAACATGCCAATACGACGTATACCTTGCGTGCACATAAATTCTTTCGCAATAAATCTGCAGTCAAAACATCTTCATTCACCCATTCTCCAATTTTGAAGATAATGAAACCAGATTTTCATCATTTTGAGCCAATCATTCACTGAGTATTTCTGTCAAATTTGGTGAAAATCTGTTCAGCCGTTTTCCAGTAATTTTGCAAACATATAGACAAATAAAGACGAATGATTACAATACACTGCTTACGCTTACGCGCGCAGGGTAGTAATGATAATAATAATAATAATAATAATAATAATAATAATAATAATAAATATAATGATAATAATAATGCTTTCAAATTTTAGCACAAGGTCTGCAGTTTCAGTGGAGAGGCCAAGTCGATTACATCCTTAATGAATTTGAATTTATAACGTAAGGACGGACGAAATGCCACAAAACATTTTACCCAGAGAGCCAACGATTCAGCCAGCTCACTGCTTTTCTACTACTACTACTACTACTACTACTACTACTACTACTACTACTACTACTACTACTACTACTTATAAAATGCCCTGATTAGAAGTACTATCATGTACACTGTTTTGTCTTGGTATAAAAGATGGGCTACAGCAAATATTCTGTTCAATAGCACAGGTTTGCTTGTCAGTTGTTTGACCTTAACCAGTTGAGTATGTCCGTTGGTGGCTGACGATATGTGCATCTCTGATCACGAGCAGAAGTAGTGGGGGAGCATCATAGTCATGTTTTGAGAGAAATTCTTTTGAGGTTTGGATAATTCACCTTTGGAAGCATATGTATTTCGTTCAACATCCTTAAACAACTCTTATTCAGGGATCTTTTGAGCGGGATGGGCTACTCGACCTGAAGAAAATTCTAACTGGCACTCGCCACCTGCAAAGTCATGTGCGTGCTGTTTACCTTGATATGAGAACACCTTGTCACGCACGTGATTGTGATGCATGTGCCTGTGTACCCTTATCAGACCGGGTAGTAATGATGGGTATGCTGGGCTTCGTATATTTTACTTTAGTGTTACTTTGATGGCATGTACTGCTCTCTCACTCACCCAATAATAATAATAATAATAATAATAATAATAATAATAATAACAACAACAACAACAACAACAACAACAACAACAACAACAATAATAATAATAATAATAATAATAATAATAATAATAATAATAATAATGATAAAATGAGTGAACATCGGGGACGTTTAACATGTGAGAGCGATAAAGCACTGCTCTGAAATCTATCCAAAAACATCGGGAATAAAGACAACAAATGGAGCCTAAAATAACCGACAAAGTGTTGGGCTATATTCGAGTAAGTAATACTCATTAAAATTATCTCTATTTTTCGATTGTAATGATGTATTTTAACTGTGTATCATCTCTGTCACTCGCACAACACATGTAAACAGGCTCACCACATTGTCAAAGTGCTGGACTACACTCGAGTAAGTAATAAGTAATACTCATTAAAAGTGTTGGACTATATCCGAGTAAGTACATATTTGTCTATATCCGATTAGCTACACATCCCAAACTCGTTAGTACGTAAACTAATTAATTAGTATACACCTTATTTTTACATGAACACATTATGAAATTTCAAAATAACATCGAGTAATGTATAAACAAGCGCACGCACTCATATAAGCGAATCGAATAAAAACAAACAACAAAGACAAGTCATTATTGATTACAAAAGCATTTAACAAATATATATATATGCCACCCTAGGGCATTAAATTAATATATACCCCCACCACGGAAAAATAGGGGTGGATATTAGTTTTTTGTTTGTTTATTAATCTCGTTTGACAATATTTATTTGTTTATAATTATAGAAACGGTGCTCTATCAAATTGTCTACGCTAATAGATAAGATATGTAGCCTAGTACTAACACGAAAGTGTTAATGACAATTAACCAAACTCATGTTGGAACAGAGGGAATGTTAACAATAACAAATAGTAAAAAATGAAAATAATAATATCAATGATAATAATAATAATAATAAAAGGAAGCGGTTGGAATCTCTCCATGTCTTGATCGATGATGCATCTAATGATGGTGTCACAATAAAAACACTGGTAATTGCGCAACCTGATAATCGCTGCCTCATATGAGTGACAATGAAAAAAAAAATATTGTGAACAGCGTAGGTAATGAAACAATGGTGGTAATAGTGACAATGTTGCACCCGGCAGGCTCAGAGATACTGGTCCGGCTCCAGCCTGTCGTTATCCAGCAATAGACCAGCACACACGGTGTAGATGGAACAAACAAGTCAATGCTGTGGTCATGGAGTGTTACTACCTGAGCAAGCCTGTAGACAAAAATAGTGCTCATATTAGGGGATACCGACAACGCAAGTATGATGAATGGAGAGAAAGAGGATTGTTTTAACTCACGGAACAAAGATTATGTGATCAAGCTAGAGCAATAAGAAAAAATGGTTGGTTCGCAGAAGTAGAACTCGAAGCTATCAAAAAACGGGTATTAGAAAACAGCACCAGCGGAAACGATGGAAATACAGTTCTTAATGTAAAAGTAATCTCATATTAGAAAACAGAGGTGAGATCTCTAATAAAACACATGAAAGGAACAGTGATAGCTTGCTTGATGGGAGACATATAGATGGTCTGGAAGAAGACAAAACTAACGTTGATATGACAGATGGGAAAAAGGCAATCTATGACAGAATAAAGGCAAGGTTACAGGAGAACGATAGCGACATTATTAGCAAACTTAAAAAGCTTGATCGGTGGAAATTGAACCAAGAAACGAAAATGTGAATGAAATGCTGAAATCCAAAGCATCCCAGAAGAAAAAAAAAACATCACAGAAACAAATAATTTGATCAAGGTAGCAAGTATTGTTGTAACAGAAAATGTGGGTATTGCTGCTATGGAAAAAAATATAATGGGAGTGACAAAAGAAAAGATCCATGGTGGAAAAGAAGAATACAGGTGCGGTTAGATATACGCTCGAAAGATATTTCTGTGTTAGACCGAAAAGAGAAGGGAGAACTTAAAAGCGAACAAAAATACAGGGCACACACACACACACACACACACACGCACACGCACACGCAGAGAGAGAGAGAGAGAGAGAGAGAGAGAGAGAGAGAGAGAGAGAGAGAGAGAGAGATAGAGAGAGAGAGAGAGATAGAGAGAGAGAGGACAGACTCCTTTCAGTTTCCGTCTACCAAATTCACTCACAAGGCTTTGGTCGGATCGAGGCTATAGTAGAAGGCCCAAGGTGCCATCATGTAGTGGGACTGAACCCGGAATCGTGTGATTGGGAAGCAAGCTTCTTACCACACAGCTACGTTTGCGCCTATCTTTTACCTTTCATTTGTGTCAGTCGACTGCGGCCAAGCTGGGGCACTGCATTGAATGTTTTCTGCGTCGAACGAGTAAACTCCACTATTCATTTTCTTTTAATCCTGTTAATATTCTATCAGCTTCATTTTGCCGAACCGCTAAGTAATGGGGACGTAAACAAACCAACACCAATCATCAAGCGGTAGTGGGGGAAAACACACACACACACACACACATACATATACACACACACATAAATATAATTATATACATATAACTACAACGAGCTTCTTTCAGTTTCCTTCTACTAAATCCATTCACAAGGCTTTGGTTGGCCCGAGGCTATCAAAGGAGACACTTGCCCGAGGTACCATGCGGTGGAACTGAACCCTGTGGTTGGATAGCAAACCTCTTACCACACAGCCACTCCTGCGAGCAGTACATGATGATCTTGGTAGGAATGCTTTAGATCAGTGGTTCCCAAACTTCTTCAGGATGCCGCCCCCTTGACACCAAGGTCACATTCCTAGCACCCACACATCAACTAACCATCATAAGCATAGACCTCTTTCTGAAGCAAATTCAAAGTAACTGTATTTCACAAATCAAACTTAACCTAACGAACCCATTATTTTGTTGTTTTTTTTTTACATGAATCACAATCCCATTATCGCCCCACTTTTCTTCCACCACTCTCAGGGGGAGCAATACTACCCACTTTGAGAACGACTGCTTAACATCATAAAACTGCTTGAAGTGGACTGACTAGGAGCTTTCTTCAGAAGATATGAATATGAAGATTAATTAAGTCTATCAAGCTAAAAATATTTGAGAAGTTGGCGCAGGCATTGCTGTGTGATAAGAAACTTGCTTTCCAACCACATGGTTATGGGTTCAGTCCCACTGTGTGACACCTTGGGCAAGTGTCTCCCTCTATAGCATCGGGCCGACCAAACCCATGTGAGCGGATTTGGTAGACAGAAACTGAAAGAAGTCTGTCGTGTATATATATATATATATATATATATATATATAATAATAATAATAATATTAGGGACAAAATCCAAAATTACAGGTAAAAAACTCAATTAAAATCAATTTATAAAAAATTAAAATTAAATTGAGCCTTATAGATAAAGTATATATAAAATATATAGTTTTAGGGAAAATAACCAATTTTCAAGAACTCATCGATGAAAATCCACTATCACATATAGAAAAATTAATAATTAAAAGCACAATAAATGAGTATAATATAAAGTAAAGTAAATATCATAAGATAAATATAATAAAAAGATTACACGTGTTTCATAACCAATTTTCAAATAGAAAAGAAATTTAAATCGATTAAAATCAATTGAAATTATCGAAAATAAATTCTATTAAAAAATATAGCTACTCGTCAGATCGTAAGTAGAACAATAATTAGATATATATCTCAACCAACAATAAGTACCAAATGAATTAATATGAAATACTTATTATATAAAAATAGAAAAATTATTAAAAAAATATCATAATATCAAAATAATAACCATTCAATAATCATCCCTTCATCCATTATAATAACATGTATATTATATACAAAAAACATCTTACATAAATTATCATTGTTTTAAATACAAGTTGAACGAAGTTTAAGTTTAAAATAATAATGAAGATAAAATTAGTACATATTTAACCGGTGTAATAGTTAAAGCTATACTATTTAAAGCTAAAGACGTTTATTTAATTATAATTAAAGATCAATTGAATAATAGAAAAATACAAGATTATTTATTTCTACAAACGTAATAACAAAAAATATGAATGAAAAAATTATGAATGGAAAAATTATGAATGAAAAAATTAGGAAAGAAAAAATTATTAAGAATAAAAGATTAAACTTTATGTATATATACAAAGTTTTGATTTAATAAAAAAACTTTAACGATATTATAAACTATAAAGATTAATAATTAATCAAATATTATTAATCAAAAATAATCGAAAATATATCAACACTATTCAAATCGAAGTTCTAATATTATGTTGAAATGAAACTATAACTTCTAAATAATTTAGTGTTAAATAAGTTATCTATTTAAAATAATCTATAAAGAACCAAATGAATAATATAAAAACAAGAATACATATTATTTTCAAATAGTAGAAAATCTTTAGCAAAGTGAAAAACAGTACTTATCCAAATTTTTCCGTAATTCAAACTTTATATTATACTCCTTTATCGTGCTTTTAATTATTAATTTTTCTATATGTGATAGTGGATTTTCATCGATGAGTTCTTGAAAATTGGTTATTTTCCCTAAAACTATATATATATATATATATATATATATATATATATATAATATTATTATGATTGACCGTTGACTGAACTCTATTCAATTTTTTTTCTCCCTGTTTTTCTCCTTGTCTCCGTATTCTTTCTGTTGAAGAGCGTAGCTCGAAACGTCAAAGACTTTCCGCATTCCCGAGCGTCATACTAATATATACTTTTGTTATTTACACCACCTGTCCTCGTCTGTTGTTATTATTTGTATATTCTCCCATATATATATAATATAGGCGCACAGAGAACGTACGCGCATGTGCGCGGATATGGGAATGCTAAGTTTTATTGTTCAGGAATTCCAACCACATGGTTCAGATCACTGTTTGGAATCGAGCTCGGAATCTTGTGGTTAGTAGGCCACGCTCTTAACCACTACGCGATATGCCCGTGGGGAATAATAATAATAATAATAATAATAATAATAATAATAATAATAATAATAATAATAATAATAATAATAATAATAATATCGCAGAGATTGAGCAAGCACCTGTTACCAGAAGAGCAGAAGGGATGCTGCGAGGGCTCATACGGCTGTAAAGATCAACTAATGATCAATAAAGCCATAACTGAAGACAGCCGCAGAAAGAAGAAAGACCTCAGTATGGCCTGGATCGACTACCGAAAGGCTTTTGACAGTGTTTCCCACACGTGGATCCTCGAAACACTAGCTATGAACAAGGTAGCACCAATCATTATAAAATACATAAGACACTCTATGAATAAATAGCAGACAGTGCTACAGCTCCAAACAAAAGAGGGACTCGTGAAAACCAAAGCCATCTCCATTAGAAGAGGAATATTCCAGGGAAACACGCTCTCTCCACTCCTTTTCTGCTTGGCACTGTCACCTTTATCTGACATGCTAAATAGAACTGGATGCGGATACAAATGATACGGCAAAACAATCAGCCACCTTTTATATATGGATGACCTAAAACTATATGCTACAAATGATAAACAGCTGGAAACACTACTACAGACAGTACATGGATTTACCAAAGAAATAGATATGAAATTCGGGTTAGAAAAATGTGCCAAAGCAACCTTGAAAAGAAGAAAACTAGTTAAGAGTAGCAACATCACACTAGATAGAGCCAATGAAATAAGAGAATTAAACCAAAGCCAGACATACAAATATTTAGGAATCAATGTACTAGATAGGATATAACACACACAGATGAAAGAGAAAATAAAGAAAAAAAACTATAGACCAGTTAGATCAATACTGAAAACAGAGCTCAATGCTAAAAACAAGGTAATAGGTATTAACACTTTAGCTGTCCCAGTTATAAGTTACAGCTACAATATCTTTAGTTGGACACTAAATGAGCTAACCAAAATAGACGGGAAAACAAGGAAAATAATGACAGGATCTAGGATGCACCACCCAAAATCTGAATAGAAAGGCTATATATACAACGTATAGAAGGTGGTAGAGGCCTTATACAGCTGGAAAACTATTATTAAATAACCACCATAAGAGACTGCAAAAATACCTACTTCAGAAGCAAGGAAAACTAATACAAATAGCCACAAAAAACAAGCAAAACAAAAATATGTTTTCAGTATTTAAGGAAGCTGACAAATACAAACAAGAAATCATACTACCTAACATATATGAAGAAGAAGAAGAAGAAGAAGAAGAAGAAGAAAAAGAAGAAGAAGAAGAAGAAGAAGAAGAAGAAGAAGAAGAAGAAGCAGCAGCAACAACAAAAGCTATAAAACAAATGAAATCCAAACTAAAACTAGAACAGCAACGGGCCATGGTAAAACGATGACAAGAAAAGCCCGTTCATGGCAAATACTGGGCTAAACTAAATGCAAAAGAAATAGACAGAGAAAAATCCCAGCAATGGTTGAGAAGCTCAGAACTCAAAGCAGAGACTGAAAAATTTTTAATTGCAGCACAAGACCAAAGCCTTCCCACCAGAAATTACCAAAAACATATAATGAAAAGAAACATAACAAGTGACTGTAGAATATGTGGTGATGGACAAGAAACAATAAATCATATTATCTCTGGTTGCCCAGTCCTGGCTAAGAAGGAATATATTCACAGA
>NC_142939.1:28403374-28410874 GCF_046866305.1 Octopus bimaculoides
AACACAACCACTCACACAAGCACACACAGACGCTCACAATTTGCCCCTACCCCCTTCCGATTCCTCAGAACCTTCGTCGGAAGATGAAAGTAATGAGGAATGGCAAATAGCCCAGAAAGGAAGGAGGAAGAGGAGCAAGAAAAGAAAAGCAAACACAAACAAAGCAGGGAGATACACAACTCCCGAAAACACTCCAGACACCAACACAAGCACACACAACTACAACACAAGCAACAAAGCCCCAAAAGCAAGTACACACACAATGCTCACTGCCATCAACACAAAAAACTCAGAGTTGATGGAATACATCAACACAAAAACAAACATAACAAACGAAGACATAAAAACCAGCAACCACCCATACACAACACCGCCAGAACACATCAAAATACTACACATAACACCAACCCTGCACCACACACTAAAATCTATTTTTTCCAAAGGCAGTTGGCAAATGCCAAAAATACCTGGCGAAAAAACTATATAGTGATCTCCTCGAAGAAAACCCGAAGGAGGAGACACAAAAACTCTCAAACGGTAAGTGACTCTCTTTATAAAACTTTAACACTCAAATCAAAATGATGCTCAAGATTGGTTGTGTAAATGCGCGTGGCTTGGGGTCCCCTTGGAAACAAGGGTACCTCCTAAATGACATAAAGTCACATAAACTAGAAATCATAGCCATAAGCGAGACCAGACTCCATGATCCGCGGGCCCTATCGTCCATGTTTGGCAGACAGTTTAACATTTATTTTTCTCCCTGTCTGCCGAGAATGGGCGGTAGTGGCACGGCGGTACTCTTTCGCAAGAGTCTGGATCTCGAAGTAAAGACAGTATTCAGCGATGGGTGTGCTTTTCGACTCATATCAGTATACGCACCACCTTTAACAGGTAGGCTGGATTTCTTTCGACGTCTAGAAGTATTCCTAGGAACGTCTCGTCCTTTACTTTTAGTGGGGGATTGGAATGCTACCTTGGACACGCATCTAGACTATGTGGGCAGAGATAGGAATAGACGGGGATGCAAATGCCTCAAAGATCTGCTCAGACGCTTTCAACTGTCTGACAGGTACCGACTCGATTACCCGAATGCGCCAATGTGGACATGGACAAACCGCATCGGGTCGTCGAGATCGTATCTAGATAGAATACTGTGTAGGAGAGTAGATAGAGATAGCATAGGGTGTCCACAATTTCACATAGTCAGCTACACGGATCACAAACTTGTGACGTGTACGCTAGATTTAGATAAGACACATAGGCAGGGCTCCGGTTACTGGAAACTAAACGCGTCTTTCCCGTCGAGACCAGTTTTCAGAGACCGGATTAGCACGTTAGTAAAGAGGGCTTTGACAGGAGCCATCATCAATAACAAATGGTGGTTTGCCCTCAAGAGAGCAATAAAAGCAGAAGCGGTTAGGTATAGCAAAGCACTAGCCATAGACAGAAACAGAGTAGAGGGTGAACTAGTTAAGAAGCTAGAAGAGGCAATTAGAAGTGGCATCGCATCCGACGTTTTGGCGGCGAGGTTGGCCCTTGACCAACACTTCAACGCCAAACACGAAGGGTGCGTTGTCAGGGCTAGGATGCGTGCTCTAAGAAACGAAGGTGTTGGAGCCGCACGAGAGGCCCGGGTGGCGGAGGCGCAACAGGGCAACAAAGCCACCATTCGGTCTCTGGTGGACGAACAGGGGCGCGAACTGCTCGAGCCAAGCAAAATGTGTGAGGCCTTTCAGCGGCACTTTGCTCGACTGTTTGGGACGAATGGCGAGCGAGAACGCAGGGTGGACTTCAGTGCCTACCTGCACAGCCTGCCACGACTCTCGGCAAGAGAGGCGGAGTGCTGCGAAGGTGCCATCACGGCGGCGGAAGTGAGGGACGCGATGGCGGGATGCTCGAGGGACAAATCTCCGGGTTTGGATGGTCTGCCCTACGAGATTTACAACTGTAAGCCAGACTTGTTTGGAGACGTCTTGGTGGCGGTGTACTGCAACTGGCAGCAAAACGGGAGCATTCCCGGTTTTGTGAGTCGAGGAGCCGTAACGCTGCTGAAGAAAGATCCAAACAAGGGGGACGTCATAGATAACTTTAGGCCCATCACTCTGCTCAATGCAGACTTGAAAATTTTGGCCAAGGTGTTAGCCAAGCGGTTGGCGCTTGTCATCGAGAAACTGATCGGCAAGACGCAAACGTGCGCGGTGCCGGGCAGGAGCATCCATGACAACCTCCATCTGATGCGCTACATCATAGAGAGGGTAGTTAAGGAACCTGGCATGGGTGGGGCCCTGATCAATTTAGATCAATCGAAAGCTTTCGATAGGGTAGACCATCAATACTTGGAGGCTGTCCTCATAGCAGCCGGCTTCGGTCCCATTTTCCGCGGCTGGATGGCTGCCTTGTACAGAGGCATCCGTTCGGTAGTTCGCGTCAATGGGCATCTATCAAGACCCTTCGACATTGCACGTTCGGTCCGTCAGGGATGCCCCCTCTCGTCGCTTCTGTACGTGTTGACTCTCGAGCCACTACTGCGGAAGCTGGCGACGCTGAGGGGCATCCCGCGAGAGTTGGGATGCGGGACGAGCGTGTCGGCATACGCGGACGACGTCACCGTCATAGTGTCTAGCCAAAAGCACATCGAGCTTGTCGGCGAGACACTGAGAGACTACGAAGCGGTAACGGGAGCGAAAATCAACCGGGATAAGTCAGTGGGATTGCGGCTCGGCACCTGGAGAAGCAACCCCATGCCGTCAAGTAGCGCCTCCGTCGTGGGACGTTGGACTGACGGTTCGGTTGAGATGCTCGGGGTCTGGTTTGGTCCAGACCTCCAAACGGAGAAGAACTGGGACGAGATAACGAGAAGGGTGGCCACTCTAGCCCGGCAATGGGCCGAGAGGAAGCTTTCCCTGAAAGGTCGGGCGGAGGTGGCGAACACGTACATCGCGTCCGTCATCTACTACCGCCTGACCGTCGTTCCTTGTCCCGACCCTACCATCACCAAACTGGAGCGCATCCTCTTCCGCTTCTTGTGGAAAGGAAGCGTTCCGATGGTTAGGCGATCCGTTTGCTGCCAACACCCGTTAAAAGGAGGACTGGGCATGCCGTGGTTGATGATGCGCAGATACGCGCTGAGACTGCGACATCTCCGGCTCTACGTAGACAGCGGTGAACAGGTGTGGTCACCGTTTGTGCGGCGCGCTTTCCCGCAGCTCGTCTCCATGACCGAACTGCAGTCATGGATCAAGAAGAGGCCGAGGAAGGGCGAATGGCACCGCCAGTGTCGCGCTGCTCTTCGGCAACTCCAACAACCCGGGTCAACCTTGAGCGACTGCATCACAACTAACGCATTCTATAGTGGATTAGTGGAGGGAAGGTACGACGACGATCTCGGGGCGAACCTGGGCGTCGACGTGGAATACCTGACCCGCCTGTTTAAGACGACCTTCGGGCCGGGACCTATGGACAACTTCCAGAGATCCCTGGCCTGGCAGTGCTATCGAGAAGCACTACCCGTTCGGGATAAGCTCTACAGGCATGTCTCGAGAAACACGGGGCCGACCTGTCCGAGATGCCGGCAGAGCGACGAAACCGTTCTGCACGCACTCGTACAGTGTCCCACCATTTCCGAGCTGTGGGCTTACGTCGAACAACTGCTATCGCGTGTGGGACGAGTCGGTCTATCAGCCGAGTCTATCGTGAATATTGTCGCGCCTCCTTCCTTTAAACGGGAAGGAAGAGCTATTTTCATCGTACTTGTGGCTATGGCGAAAGAATGTGTATGGTGGACGCGTCTGAAAGGTCTAGAGACAAAGACTTTCCTCTCTGGGCAATCTCTCATCAACTTCTTCAAGTATCACCTGAAGAGGAAGTTGAGAGTAGAAAGGGAAGTCTTGTCTAGTGAATGCTTCAAAAAAAGATGGGTGAATGTAGCAAGGATGGCACGTGTGAACGACGGAACCATCTTGAGCATAACCCTATGAACAAGAAAAAAAAAAATAAAACAAAAATGCAAAAGAGAGTCACTTACTGTTATAGTTTCTTCAATGAGAATATTGACCAAGGTTACCGTGGTCTTTTCCGTGGGCTTTTCCTTCCACGGCTAAACCTAAACTGTCCTCCCCTCTTTTTACACGAGAACATTACTGTGTGATACACGATCCCTATTGATCGGCCTTTCCTTTTCTTTTTTTTTTTCGATCCCTTTTGATCGAACTGCCCCTTTTTCCCTTCCTACGATCCCTTTTGATCGACACCACCATTTTTTTTTTTTTTTTTTTTTTTTCCTTCCTTCCCCCTCCCAAAAAGAAAAGCTCTACATTGTATTTGTCCCATCTTCGTTGAGCCCTGTGTGGCTAATAAAAGAAATGTATCTGGGGATGCATGTGTGCATCAGTACATACATACATGTATTCACACACACACACACACACACACACATACACACACACACACAGATATATATATATATATTCGACAGGTTTTTTTCAGTTTCCATCGATCAAATCTACTCACTGGGCTTTTGTTGGCCCGAGGGCGGCGAGCTGGCAGAAACGTTAGCACGCCGGGCGAAATGCTTAGCGGTATTTCGTCTGCCGCTACGTTCTGAGTTCAAATTCCGCCGAGGTCGACTTTGCCTTTCATCCTTTCTGGGTCGATTAAATAAGTACCGGTTACGCACTGGAGTCGATATAATCGACTTAATCTGTTTGTCTGTCTGTCCTTGTTTGTCCCCTCTGTGTCTAGCCCCTTGTGGGTAGTAAAGAAATAACACACAGATATATATATATATATATATATGTATAAATGTGTGAGGGTGCATCGGGTTTGCAATCATGAGGTTGTGAGTTCGATTCCCGGACCGGGCTGTGTGTTGTGCTCTTGGGGAAAGCACTTTCACGTTTCCTCATTTCCCTCAGCTGTAGAAAGGAGTTGCACCAGCAACTGTCGGTCAACATCAGTGGCGTGGAGGGGGGAGGCTGGTATGCATGGCCGACTGCTGGTCTTCCACTAACAACCTTTCCTAGCATTATGCCTCGCAGGGAAACTTTCTAGGTGCAATCTAATGCTCATTCGTGACCGTGGAGCTGGGGGTCTTTACTCTGTATATAAATGTACATATGTAAGTGCATTGAAACATGTACCTATCTATCTATCTATCTATCTATCTATCTATCTATCTATCTATCTATCTAATATGTAACAATGCCTCGATATACGAGTTGACTTGTTCCCGGAGACTGCTTGTAATGCGAAAACTCGTAAAACAGAACAATACTTTTCTATAGTAGCAATGTTATAAATCGTAATTCGCTCCCAGAAAAATATTTTACCTATAAAATTTGATACCCGTAAATAAACAACAATAAAAAAAATAGTAGAATGTAAAGAGTATTTTGTGTAAAGTAAAAATAATGTCAGGATCATTTATAACAGGAAATATAATAATCGATTTCTGAATTACTTTCACTTGCACTAGATTCGCGCACACCATCACATGTAGACGCGATCGCCGATTCACAAGCACTCGTAGACAGACTTGTAGATTTATTTTTTTAAAATCCGTCTACAGTTGTTTGCTTAGAAGAAGCTATTTTTAGCTCTCTATAAATTTCTCGGTAACACACAGAAGCATTTGTTATGGTAGTGGAAACTTTTGCATTTCGCTCAAAATTTGGATCTTGTGTTTGAAAAGTAAAACTCGTAAAGACGGGGTTTCGTAAGCTGAGGTATTATTGTACACAAATATACACACGAGTACATCCATTTCTTCAAAGCTACCGTTCCACTGACATTTATATTGTCCGTTAGCATTAGAAAGGGAAGGCAAAAACAGAGAGAGAGAGAGGGAGAGAGAGAGAGAGAGAGAGAGGGAGAGAGAGAGAGAGAGGGAGAGAGAGAGAGTGAGAGAGAGAGAGAGAGAGGGAGAGAGAGAGAGAGAGAGAGTGAGAGAGAGAGAGAGAGAGAGAGCGAGCGAGAGAGGGAGAGAAAGAGAGAAAGACAGAGAGAGAGAGAGAGAGAGAGAGAGAGAGAAAGACAGAGAGAGAGTGAGGGAGAGAGGGAAAGTTGAGATGGAATACGAAACAGCAGTCGTCAAAAACGCGTTACATTGAAAACTAACAGGGTTACAGACTGATTGATAATTAATCGATCGATTAGCCAGTACATTGATTCAAAGAGGCATGTATGCATACATTTATGCTTATGTATACCTTGTGAATCGAAGTAGATTGTTGCTGCGATTTTTTCAGGTAAAACATCGCAAGTTAAAATACAAAACTGTCTAGTGTATGTTCATATAAATCACAAACACGCATACACACGTACACAGAGATACATACATGCATAAAAAGACAGGCATATACACACACATCCATGCTTGTGTGGGTATACATATATACATATGTAACTCACTCTCTGTTTATACATAACTACACACACATATATGTATGCATAGCCCCACACACAAATATATATAAATAGACATATAAATATATATATATATATATATATATATATATATATATATATATAATTATATATATATACGTATATATATACATATATATATATACATATATATATATATACATATGTATACACACACACACATATATATATATATACATATGTATATGTATGTATGTATCTATATATCTATTAGTTCTATATATACGTTTGTATATAAAGGAGTGGCTCACATGATTCTAGGTTCAGTCCTACTGCGTGGCACCTTTGGCAAGTGTATTCTACTATAGCCTCGGGCCCAATAAAGCCTTGTGAGTGGATTTGGTAGACGGAAACTGAAAGGAGTCAGTCTTATGTAGTAAAACAGCCAACAACTGATGAAGGGCCGTTCTTTGGGTTGTTTGTTTTGTTTTCCATTTGTGTCTTTCGTTGTTCGAAAGAATAGTTCATATTCCATGTACTTGTACTTCGTAATCTTTTGCTATACACGTTTCGTGACATTCTGTGCCCACATGTGCATACATACATGTATATACATACATACATATATATATATATATATATATATATATATATATATATATATATATATATATATATATATATATATATATACGTATAAATCTAAGTATGGACATATACTATACGTATGTATATATATATATGCATATATACATACATACATACATACATACGAGAAGAGAAACTCTGTACAGTAGTAGAAATCAGCTGTCCTGCGGATGTCAACATCCCACTAAAGATTAAAGAAAAACAGAACAACTACGCCGAGCTACTGAGAAATTTGCAGATACTCCACCCAGACTACAAGTTCAGATTCATACCCGTGATTGTTGGGGCATTGGGATATGTAACGAACTGCCTCAACAAAAACCTAGAAAAATTAGGGTTCTCAAAACCTGAAAGAAAAAGGCTGATTAGAAGACTACAGATTCAAGCCATCAATAGAACTGTAAAGATATGTTAAACTTTCCCAAAATTTAGCACATAAATACATATGCATGCATCTAGACATAAAAA
>NC_142939.1:28415874-28418374 GCF_046866305.1 Octopus bimaculoides
TATATGTATGTGTGTATATATGTACGTGTATAAAATAAGGTCTCATTTGTCAATAAGCTTCATAGTATATCGTGATAAATACCTCTTAAGTAGCTAATATCCGAGGAATAATTTGATATGTAAATCTTTTAAAACACGTAATAGAGTCATTGCTACATAGGCTCGACAACTTCTAAATTCAAGCCTCAATCACAGTAACCGTATTCACATGTAATGAAGAAAGCACACAGTACATCACTAGTTAGGTTTATTTGGTGCCGGAAATTCTGAGATTGTAATACTAAACGGCCAACACTTTGAAATTTCTTGTTGATAATTTAGATTTCTTTCTCTCCATTACTATACAATAATCTTAACCACTTTATGACCAGTCAGAGACAATGGCACTGGTGGCATTGTATTAGATCAAAGAAGACAATCTGCTATTCCCCTAATCTTCATTATCTATCTTCTAAACTTTAGCCTGGATAGGGGTAACATTTGTTGTTAAATTATCACTCTGATATTCTGAAACGTAGCATCTCTATTTTAGAAGTGAAAGAAATCTTGATGGCCACTTGTTTCCGTCTACAAGTGTGTTTTACTCGATTCTCTAAGCTGTTTTCACTGCTATTCTCCTGCGTTCTCGATTCCCTTCATTTTTAAAATATCAACTCATTCGTTCCTTCTATGTTTGTTTATAAAAATGTTCTCATATAACATCTCTAATTATGTTTGTTGGAAATTTTCAAAATACGCTTCAGTATTGTAACTTTAAGTTCTCTGATAAGCTGGCTGGTGGCAGCCTCATTAATGAATTATTGTATGAATTTACATATTTTTTTAATATGTAAAAGTTAATGCGCAAAATTGGTGAAATAGTTCCACTATCTATTGAAACGATCGGAATATTTAATAAGTTTTCATTTAATGAGTCTTCATTTCTTCGTGTGCGTGTGTGTGTGTGTGTGTGTGTGTGTGTGTATTTTCTCGTGTTCCTTTCCGTTGAAGAGCGTAGGCTCGAAACGTAAAAGACTTTATCACCTTCCCGAGCGTCAAACAAATACACCTGCTTGTTATTTATACACCTGTCTTCGTCTTTTGTTTTTCTGTAAATTTCAACTATATATATATTACTTGTTTCAGTCATTAGATTACGGCAATGCAGGAGCACAACCTTGAAAAACTTTTAGTCGAATGAATTGACCCGTTTTAAAAGCCTAATACATTAGTCACTTTTACCAAATAGTTAAGTTACGGGGACGTAAGCGCACCGACTCCGAGTTACAAGCGGTGTAGTTGGAGACAAAGACAGACGCAAAGATACACACATACATATATACACACACACAGCAACCAACACATGCACACACACACACACACGACGGGCGTCTTTCAGTTTCCGTTTACCGAATCCACTCACAAGGCTTTGGCTGGCCCGAGGGCTATAGTAAAGCACACAAGCCCAAGTTGCCACGCAGTGAGACTGAACCCGGAACCATGTAGTTAGGAAGCAAGCTTCTTACCATACAACCATATATATATATATATGTACATGTGCATATGTGTATATCTGTATATGTGTGCGTATATACTTGACAAAGGCTGGCAAGTCGAAACTTCGAAGTCACTACCACTCCTTTACTTGCAAAATTACAATAAATATGTATTCTAAGAATAGTAGTGAGTTATTCTTCAGTATAAATTGTTCTTATGCAGAATTCTATGTAAAATTATATATATATATATAGTACAATATATAGGACACACACATATACATGCATGCACGTGCATATACACTCGCGCTCACACATGCACACACACTCCGTGTGTGTATATATACACACACAAACGTGCACACACACACACAAACACAAACACACACATATATATTCACACACACATACACACACACGCGTGTTTTCTGTCTGTATCATAGAAAAAGGTCGTGTCTAAAAGAAAGTTCTTACGCATGCATAAGCAAACACACACATATACAAGTACACATATATTCACCCCCCCCCCCCCAAGATTGGTATCTGCACCCACGAGCTTGTTTGTACGTGTATATTTTTCTGAATCTTCGTCAAACTAATAGGAATTGAAGCGTGTACTTATGTGATATCTCTGTGAATGTCCGTACATTAGTGTGTGTGTGTGTGTGTGTGTGTGTTGTGTGTGTTGTGTGTGTGTGTTTGTGTGTGTGTGTGTTTGTGTGACGGTGGGTGTATATGGGGATGCGTGTGCTTTTGTACATATGTGTGTGCGTGAGAGTGTGTATATCCATATGTGTGTGTGTGTGTCTATGTGGATACGTGTGTTTGTGTACATATTTGTGTGTATGTATGTGTGTGTGTGCTATTCAACCTACATGTTGAATAGCACACACAATCCTAGCTAAAGTTCTCTCTCTTTCCTTTTCTCGAACACACATACTTACTAACGCGCACACATATACATGCATACGTACATACATATGCACACATAAACACAGATATAAGCACACACAGATATATACACA